>NC_089317.1:7487910-7787910 GCF_036669915.1 Pocillopora verrucosa
CTAGCCCAATCATGGATTTTTGCATAATCTTTTTTTTCATGTGGAGAGCTAGGTTACTTTTGATGATGTTTGTAGCATGTCGAGGCACAAAATCAAACCCAATGCTGGACAAATCACAAAGATCATGTAAACAATCCAAAATATTGTGGATTAGGAGACCCTAAATTGTTTAAAAAATAGTAATCTGAAAGATGACTTTGCGGGAAATGGCCAAGAAAGGCTGTTCATTTTTGACCAATGAAAAGTGTATGAAAATAGCTGGCATGCTGAAAGGTTTAAAATGATTTCAGTAAGACACAATTGTATTCCTTATTCTCACCAGAACAACAAAACTAACAGAACTCAACACATAGAAAAACTTGCAGATAGGATTTTTTCCAAAATGGATGTACTTTGTAAATGAGAGCAAGTGCAACTGGCTTACTAAGAGTCAATGAATAGTACTCTTACAAAAAGATCAGAACAATCTAAGTTTAGTTATTAAAGCAGTGTTTAACTTTTGCAATCTGCTGTTAATTTGATCATTTATTTGCAACATTTTATTTTCAAAGATATTTAAAAAAATCTTCTCAATATATGAAAGACTTGGAATATTGAAGGGTCCAATGCCTTTCAGCTCTTTGGAGCCACAGTAGTTTCTTCTCTTGTGGACAATATCGATATTGCTCCTCAGAGGCCAGTTAAATGTTTTCAAAACTTGGTGAAGAAATTTGATTTCAACCCCAATATCAGTAACCCTAAGGGCTCTTCCAATGTAAAACTTGTTGTCACACTAGAAACCTGTACTGCATCTCAGAAAGCAAGAACCAAAAGACAGCAGAAACACTAGTTAGAGCATGCTCAATAAAATGGAATTGTAAGGAGCATGCTCCATATGGGATACTCCACCTACCACAGTTACAATTTGTACACCCAAGTGTGATATTAATGCTTTGGTTATCAGCACAACCAGAAAAGAGAATTAACCTTTAACTCCCAAAATCTAATTGTTAATTCTCCCCTCTAGCTGCTACACATTTCCTTGTAAATTAGTTATGAGAACTTGGTGCTAGATGAAGATAGCAGCTTCTACCTGATAAGTTTGAATATTCTCATCACATGTTTCCTGAATAATGTATGGTTTGTAGGGAGAAGTTTTACATTAATCACCTCTGGGAGTTAAAAGGGTTAACTTGTTATTGGGCCTGATTAAGATTATCAGTTCTGACAAAGCCAATTATAAAAAGCTCCTAGATAAACAAAACTATTCCTTATTCTTACCAGTGTAAAAAAGAAGTTCCACAGTGTAATGTCTGTAACAAAAATTGTGTAATGTCTGCAACAGGAAGTTTTTAGCTCAAGCTCAAATCTAACTACAGAATAAGGGATACATGTACAATTAGATTTTAAAAAAGCTGTGAAGCAGCTTTGTTCCTATTATTTTAAAATAATTATTGTCTGAGTAGTCAATTCACAGGGAAAAAAGTGTCAAGTGAACACAAAAAATTGTTGGTTGATTTTCATAACAGAGTTTAACACAAAAATTTTGGAAGCCTTTGTGAAAGAAAGGAAAGTTTCTTTTTCTGCTGATGGTCATGTACCCTGTGAGGAATGTTTGTAGAAATTATACATTGAAAATTGTGCAAAATAAGTATGTTAAGGAAATTAGTTTCCAAAAAAATTGGTCTCTGAATGTAATGTCTGTAACATGGAATTGCCCTCATGATTCTCGGAATCATGATGGCACGTTTTGTTTCAAATGAAACGGGTGTCAAAGTGACTTTTAGGACTTTATTATGTACTTATGATCATAGGAAAATTGTGCAGGTGGATTTTACCAATGAAAATAGAATCCTATATAATTTATGGTTAATGATAGAACCGAAGTGTTATTGAGTAAGTTGTAGAAAGAGATGAATATGTAATGAAAGGTTTCAAAATTGAATGCTCATCGAGCTTGTAACACAAGCATGAAGGGGTGATTTTTTCTAACAATAGCATAAACAATAACTTTCTATTAAGCTGTTGTTTCTTAGTTCTGCCTGAACAGTTAATGAGCTAGAGTAATATTCCCTGAGGAGGAAAGCCTATGTAATGTATGACCAATCAAAGATCTCCAGAGTGCAGTTCACTGCTAATATTACAGATCTATATATTTTTCACTACTGTTAGTAAATGTCACGAGAACAATGGGCATTCTGCATGATGTGTTGGTGTGTTGAGTGTGTGTTATCACCTTTGTTCCTAAAATCATATGGAGGGTCACATTTGGTCAGCCTTTGTGAATCATGGTGGTTTTTTTTGTTGTTGTTGTTTTTTTTAATTCCAGTTGAATTGTGATAATTATAAATGAATTAAGAGGGTAAGTTTCTAAAGAAACTGTGGTGCTACCTTGGTGGGAGAGTATACCAGGATAATTTAGTATTATCAATTGAGTTGATAGGGTTTAAAAAGATGACATTTTGAGTGTTAGGCCTTTTGTCAGAGCAATTGGGCTGACAAACAAATTGTCAGCTTTTAAACTTGTCACAGTAGCAAATTTACATTATCAATTAACTCAGCTGATAATATGAAATTACTTTGATTTAATTATATAATATTGTGGTTAATACCACTTATAACCTTGGGCACCTGTTAGTGCCCTTATTTGTGACTGTCATTGTCTTTCATAACTGATATATAATAACTGTTGTTCTGCTGCTTCCCTTTTCAGACTTTCTTGCTTTATCCCTGATTCAAGGGTTATTTTCTTGAACCCAGGAAACTCTATACAAGGTAGGAGGACTAACACTGCTCTTTTTTTTCTCATTTTTGAAAATTGCCTTTGTTTTGTCAATCTGTATTAACCCTTTAATTGCCATGAATGACCAAGAAAGAATTTTCCCTTACAATATCAACACAATATCAACCAGATAAGTGATGAGAGTACAGAAAAATATAAATTTGGGGATAATTAGTTGATTCAATACTAAATTCTCTGAACTAACATTATAAGAATTGTATGGTTGGGAGTAAGGAGAATTACAAATTTGATGTGGGAGTTAAAGGGTTAATAATTTATTTGCAGGGAATAATTGTGTCCTGTTTGCATATGTTTTTGCATGCATCACGATTTGAAACCATTCTCGCTCTCAAATGGCTATCGGGATTTTTTTTTCAAATGGATTTGATCAACATAACACATTGTCAATTCATGTTTGACAGGTCATCCTGGTAAAGTCAGTTTCATGGCTACGGCTCCATCGCCATTTGCGTCTACGAAAGAGACTACAAACTATGCAAGGCTATGCCGCCTCCTGGTTGACGTTGGATCTCAAGTGCTCCGGTCCACTTTTGACAAAATACATCCACCAGCGACTCTACATAAAGTTTTGGGAAGTACCTCAGTGCATTACGCTACATTGCAATCACTGTACAAAGGGAAGAAGAAAGTGCTTAATCCCATGCAATGGGGAAGGTTGTACCCTACTCACTCACCCGTGTCTTCTGCAGCCTTCGATATCACACTTCTAACGGTGCTTCTTAGAAATATCTGTGGTTTGGGCCCTCCTGCCAACGGATGGGATCGTCTTCCCCTAGCTACAGACATAAGCATCGCAGATGATATCGCCAGAGTTAAGTATTACAGAAACACTGTATACGGCCATGCATCTCAAGCCTTTGTGGATGACATTAGTTTCAGTGCTTACTGGCAGGAGATACGAGAAGCCTTGGTGAGACTTGGAGGAGCTCATCTTAGAGCTGAAATCGACAATTTTGAGCACGATTGCATGGATCCAGATGTCGAGGAGCATTACCGTGAACTGATGAAACAATGGATGAAAGACGACGACAGCATCAAAGACAAGCTTGAAGAAATTGAAAGTAAGAAAATATTGTGTACTGCCAATATGGATGAATCAGAAGACTAGAAAAGTGTATATTTCCAGTATTTGTTTCAGTTAACACGGCAGTGTAGGCTAGCTCATGATTTTTTAGTTTTGGTCGGAACTAGTTTCATTTTTGCGTTGTGTGCAAAATGAAGAACTAATCCAAATGTTGACACTATGTTTTCATTCGCAGTATTTTTGTCTGTTCGTGGGTACTCGTGTACAACTGCTGGAGTGCGTTTTTGTAATTTCTAAGCGTCTTATTGAGTTTGATCTATTCGGAATCGACTAGATATTGGTATACCTATCATTGTTTTATCTGCACCTAACGTGAAGCTGTGATATAAATTTGCTTATGAAAATGCGCATTTTTTTTTAATTTTCAGATTCGCTGGAAAACGCGAAAAGCATTATGGAGAGAAACTTCAGAGACACAATTGACAAGATAGAGATTGAAATGAAAGAGGTGAAAGAAAAGCTGACTAGTCTGACGGCCTCAGCTGAAAAAAGCGGACAAGAAGGTTAGTTGGTAGAAAGAGCTACTCACAACAAAAAAATTATTAAGAGCGACAATGTTTTCTTGTGTTCATAATGCAGCTCACGTTCATCGCTGGATGTCGGCCAACACAGCATACTTTGGTTCTTTACTAGTGTAAGAACACACCCTACATGAAGATTCTATGTAATCTGTGGGATGCCACGGAATCTGAGATTTTCCGCCCTGGCTTCCTCTCGGATTTGATAGTGTTTTGATAGCACTCATACATGTGTATAATCGTAGGCGAGATAGGTTATAGTCTTATTTTTAGTATTACCTTTCTTATAATGAACCTAACTTCCTAGAAGCGTTAGATGTGACCCACATATTTCTCAATGAAATAGCCAAATCCTTCCTCCTGGTGTATTGTGGAGTATTCAATTCTGCATGGGAAAATAGTTAAATGAGGATCGTCTTGAGTAAAATGGGTTAGAATAAGATGTATGTGGATATTCTACATTTACTGAGAAAAGACTGTAGGCAAAACTTCCCTCTTCATCGCAGGCGGGTCTCTAGATTTCTACATCTTTTTTTTTTTTTTTTGCATGATGAATCACCGCGGTGTAGGGTAACTCATGATGTTTTCATTTTGGACGGAACTAGTCACGTATTTAGAACATTCTTCTTGTGTTACATATGAAAAATGAAGATTAACCCAAATGGTCACACTGTGTTTTCATTGGCAGTATTTTTGTGTGTTGGTGGGTACTCGTGTAAAACTGCTGGAGTGCATTTTTGTGATTTCTAAGCGTCTTGTTGAGTTTGATCTATTCGGAATTGACTAGATATTGATATACGTATCATTGTTTTATCTGCACCTAAAAGTGAATCTGTGATGTAAACGTGCGTATGAAATTCCTTTTTATCTTTCTTACATTTCACCTTCGCTAGGTGACCTCAGAGACACAACTGAGAAGATAGAGATTAAAATGAACGAGGTTTTAGAGAGGCTTAGTAGCCTGACGACCACAGTGGAAAAAAGCACAAATGAAGGTTGGTTGCTTGAAAGTGCTACTCACAGATAAACTGAACTATAAACAGGGATTCTGTTAACTTGAGTACATAACACATCTTTTGAGCATTACTACATTGTTCGCTTAATGTCGGCCAATTTTACATTTTTTTAGTTAATGTATTGTTGTAAGAGCACACCCTGGCTACCAATCTACTCTGGCTTCAAATGAAGATACTAGGTAATGTGTCGAATGAGAGGGATGGCACGGAGTCTGAGGCTATCTCTGGGATTGGATAATTTTCTGACAGTACTCATACACATTTAGCCGAGAAGGTTATTGTCTTACTCTAGTTTTACTTTTGTTAAGGACATAATGAGAAATGAGAGGGCGGAAAGGCGTTCTTTGGTTTTTGTTAATTAGTTCTTACATTGTCTCTTTTGACCGACAAGAATCTTACTGAGACTATCGGCTCCAATGTTATCAATATCTATCTCCCGAGTTTCACTATTAGAAACCGCTGCAGCCGAGCCATAAGCTTTTTTAGAATGGTATTTAAAATTAAAAAAAAACCGAGGAAGGGAAAAGGATCTTTCTAGTTAACTTTTAATGAATAAAGTGACTCTCACTCGGACTAAAAGTTCCAATGTTATTCCACGAAAGGGTCCCTTGAAAAAATGAGAGGCGAAATGGCAAAGATGGACAGCGAACTAAAAGAAGTGAAAGAAAAGCTGTGTACTTTGGCAGCCCCAGTGGGAGAAAGCAAGGGTGAAGGTTAGTTGAATTATAAAATAAAAGTTGTCCTGTTAACCGCAAATTTAGCCTTAGTAAACATGTCCTGTATGTAAGAGCGAGAGAGAGTGCGAGAGATAATCCTATGTTAAAGAGATTCAGCTTTTCAATTTAATCAATCTCTGGAATAGTCTCTGCGGTGTATTTTCATTCCCTTCAATTGTTTAAACGTTCACTCGTTATTAGCCTGGAAACATTATATTTTTATTAGAATGTAGAACGATGTAAAAATAACGTACAGTTTTAACGAAAATATTGACGTTAAGTTCGACTCGATGTTAGAAACTAACAGAGTGGGTTCGACTGAATTTATAATCTAAATGGCTTTTGGTCAGTAAATCAACATGAATCATACATTGATACCTTTTCATCGTCCAAGTAATTTCTTTGGCAATGGTGTCGTACTCGTTCACTTATTTAAATTCAGTGCCGAATACCTAGTGGCATTAGATGTAATCCGCATATTTCTGAATAAAATAACCAAACCCTTCCTGCACTCATATTGTGGAGTAGTTAATTCTACTTGGGAAAATAGCTGAATGAGGATCGTCTCGAGTAAAATAGGTTAGAATGAGATGTATATGGTTATTTTACATTTCCTGAGGAAAGGACTGTTGGCAAAACCTCCCACTTCATCGCAGGCGAACCTCCGGTTTTCTGCAGCATTTTTGATGAAACTGCGCGACAAAGAAGGCAGAAAGACGTTGTTTGGTTTTCATTTATTAGTTCGTAGTCTCGCTATATTCCGAAAAAGCCTTGCTCAGACTACGGCTCCAATAATATGAATACTTATCTCCCGAGTAATTTATTTTACAACAGAGTTTCACTGTCAGACATCGCTAAAAACGAACAAACAGAGTAGGTTCAACTTAATTCAAAATCTAAATGGCTTTTAAATTAGTAGGCATGAATCATACACTTAAACCTTTTTGCATCGTCAAAGTAATTTCTTTGGCAACGGTATCGTACTCATTCGCATATGTAAATTCAGTGCCGAATACCAGAGATGTACCACAATTTTCAATGCTGCATTCATTAGATTTATTACCTATTTTGCTACTGCTAGGTGTTTTTGATCCAACTGAGCTTATCAATGGAATTCGCCAGCTGTACAAGACTCGCGAGGGATGGCTCTCACCATTTCCATGGTGTGAAGAGTTTCAGTTTTTTCTTGGCAATATTTTTACAAGGCTCAAAGTGGTCAGAAGAAAGAAAACGAGAGGAGAAATCACTGACGTATTTGTTGACATGTCGTCAATACTAGACCCGTATGAAGAGTGTTCAGCGCCGAGAACAGTGTTGATTGAAGGAGAACCTGGTATGGGAAAAACCACCTATTGTAAAAAGTACGCCTACGACTGGGCCACAAAACAGCAAGCACCTCAGGGCTGCGGCTCAACAGCATTTAAAGTGGTATTGTTGCTGAAATGTCGAGATATCCACTCTGACGTTTGGGAAGCCATTGATGATCAGCTGCTGCCCCTAGGCATCGATGAAAAAGTCAACCAACAATTTTTTCAGTTTATTCGTGAAAATCAGTCCAGCATGTTATTCATATTGGATGGATTGGATGAGTTACCATCCGGGAAATTGTCGATGTTTTCCAAATTAATTGAAGGAAGAGAACTCCCTAGATGCCACATAGTTGCAACAGCAAGACAAGAAGCTGGAAAAGAGGTGAGAAAATGTTGTGACGCGCTGCTTCAGATCGAAGGATTCACTGAAAAGCATGTGATAGAATTTGTCACCAAGTACTTTAAAGAAAGGACGGATTTAGCCACCAAGCTCTCGCAACGGATGTCGCGAGATAAAAACCTGAGAGAAATAGCGGCCAATCCTCTAAACACAGCACTTCTTTGCCTTTTATGCGAAGAGTTTGAGGGCACACTCCCCGAAAGCAGAGCTCAACTGTACTTGGATATGGTTGAATGTGTTTTGAGAAGATATAGAAAAAAGAAGGGACTACTAGAAAAGATCGAAGACCTGACAAACCATTACAAACCGCAATTGAATCGCCTTGGAAAGGTAGCGTTGAATGGTTTACTCGACGATAAGCTGGATTTAAATGAAAGTGAATTGAGAAACCATGCAAAAGACCTGACTGAATTTGGGTTTCTGTCAGTGCAGCCTGGTGGCAGCAAACTGAGACAAACACTGCATTATGCCTTCTTACATAAAAGTTTTCAAGAATTCTTTGCAGCATTCTTCATTTGTTCTCAGATTCAAAGCAAGGAAATGAAACCTGAAGAACTAGTTTCCGATCGAAAGTATTTCGTTAAACTTAAACAAATACTTTTGTTTTCGTGTGGAATTTTGGCCATGAAATGCGATGAACAGGTTGTGGCTATTGTAAAGAGTTTAACAAATGAAGTCAACAAAAATAAAGGCCGTGATGCAAAAATTGTATTGGAGGCCATCAACGAATGCAAAAGAGAAAAAAGTGATTTTCACTCGCATTTATCGAAGTCGTTTGGAACTGGTTTGAATCTGACCAATTTGGATTTCTCTTGGAATGGTATTAGTGATGCGGGTGCTACATGTATTGCTGAGGCAATCAAAGTGAACAAGACGCTAACCAATTTGGATTTGTATTACAATGGTATTAGTGATGCGGGTGCTACATGTATTGCTGAGGCAATCAAAGCGAACAAGACGCTAACCGATTTGAATTTGTGTGAGAATGGTATTAGTGATGCGGGTGCTACATGTATTGCTGAGGCAATCAAAGTGAACAAGACGCTAACCAATTTGAATTTGTCTTGGAATGGTATTAGTGGTGCGGGTGCTACATGTATTGCTGAGGCAATCAAAGTGAACAAGACGCTAACCAATTTGGATTTGTATTACAATGGTATTAGTGATGCGGGTGCTACGTGTATTGCTGAGGCAATCAAAGTGAACAAGACGCTAACCGATTTGAATTTGTCTTGGAATGGTATTAGTGGTGCGGGTGCTACATGTATTGCTGAGGCAATCAAAGTGAACAAGACGCTAACCAATTTGTATTTGTCTGGGAATCGTATTAGTGATGCGGGTGCTACATGTATTGCTGAGGCAATCAAAGTGAACAAGACGCTAACCATTTTGGATTTGTCTGACAATGGCATTAGTGATGCGGGTGCTACATGTATTGCTGAGGCAATCAAAGTGAACAAGACGCTAACCAAGTTGTATTTGGAAAACAATGGTATTAGTGCTGTGGGTGCTACATGTATTGTAGAGGCAATCAATGTGAACAAGACGCTAACCAAGTTTGATTTGTCTGAGAATGGAATGTCTTGCTGAGGCAATTAAAGCAGGGTTTAAACAATTTCAAGTAGAAGGGCACTGCCTTTAAAGTAGGCAGGTACCTTGGAAAATTGAGGGCCGAAGGCCCGAACCTCTAGGGGGGTCCGGGGGCATGCTCCCCCGGGAAATTTTTAAAAGAAAAGTCTCCCAGAAACGCATTTTCCTGCAATCTGGAGAAGAAATCTTGCAATTATGCATACTTAATCTATTATAATAAAAAAGAATGGTACTCTGGGAGAATTTGTTTATTTCACTGTTGTTTTCGGAGCCTCTTTTTATCCTACAGTTACAAGTTAAAGGCCCATTTCCAACCTTGATGCAACTAGCGCCGCGACCCAATTTCCTGTAACACGAAATTCCCAGATCACTGAAACCCTTCTAAAATCGTCTTTCTCAAGAGCCATCCTGAACATATAGTCATCAGTTTTACGGTAAATACATTCGCCGTTCGTTATTTCACTGTTTCCTTACAGTATTTTGAATTTTGTCTCGAAGAATCCTAAGAAAAAATTTTTTAAGTGTCACGCCTGGAGCTCTTCGGACTCTGTGAAGAGTCGGCGAAAAGGACAATATTCAAATTTTTTCACTTTCTAGAAGCGCTTGAGGATTCTAAATGAAGACAAAATACTTCCGATAGAAACTGGTATTTTTCAAAGAGAAATATGGAAAATTATTAGACTGCTGGACGTTTAGTTATTTGAAGACCGTGTCCGGTAGTGTCCGGTGAAAATTTTCTTAGTGTCACGCTTGGATCTCTTCGTACTCTGCGTACAAGGTCAGCGAAACGGAGGAAAGTTGGCATTTTTTCACTTTTTAGAAGCGCTTGAGGATTGTAAATGAAGGTAGAATATTTTCTAGTCAAAAATTAGTATATTTCAAAGAGAAATATGGAGTTGTTTAAGGACCGTGTCCAGCCGTGTCATTGAAATTTTAAGCGCTTGGATGGCTTCTTACTCTGTATACAGGGTTAGCGAGAAACATCAAGTTCGAAATTTTAGGCTGCCTGGAGGCGCTTGAGGATTGTACATAAAGGTAGAACATTTTCATATAAATATTTTTTGGATTTCGAAGAGAAATATGCAAAAATATGGCACTGCCGGACGTTTAATTATTTTAAGTGTAGTCACTTCAATGCAGGAACTCGAACGTCAGCGACACTGACAGTTTGCGTTACAATTCTTATTTGCTGCTTTGCATGGACAACAACCCCGACCACTCTTTCGAGCGCAAGTTCCTCTCCACGGGCAGGAAACTTCAACTGACCCTTGGTCCTATTTAACAAGGATGGCAAACTTCAATTAAAAAAAATTGATGAATGAATGAAAACGTGGTGGATCAACATTTTCACCTTCTTCGAAATGCTAGCAAGGATTTTCGCGTTTCTCTTTAGCAACAACCGATCCAAAAGCGTTTACTGCCTCGGAATCTACTAAATCAATAGATTCATCCAATTCCATACCGGATTAAAACGTATAGAACTGTTTTAAACAGAATTATTTTGATAAGCTCTTCAAATTCATCGGAGAAAAGGCAGAAGGTATTTTGAGACCTGACAAGGTAAAAATAACTGATCAATCAGAGGCGCTATTTAAACAAAAGCGGTGGTTCAGAACGAAAACAAACGTACGCGTTGGCTCAAGGTTGGAAATGGGCCTTTAACTTCAGCTTATAAAGTGATAAAGTGTGAAACTGACACTTCTTGTAGTTTATGAAAACTCAAAGTCAGAGCCGCAATCAGAATCTTCGGCATCCAAATCTGGCAGCTCCAAGGCTTTGGAGATTTCCTCTACCTCTTCCTCAACAGAATAGAATAACTGGGCGTCATCATCAGTTGCCTGTACACCAACATCATGTACAATTATCACTGGAATATCCTCATTTGCAGATCCTGGACCTGGTGGTGGTGCTGTGTTGAAAACCTTTGGAGGACGCTTGCGACGAGGTTTAGCTGCTAACCAGGACGAAACAGCCGAATTAAGAACAACTCTCTGTAAGAATAAAACATCTTGGGGAATGAAAATTTTCAACCCCCCTTCAAATTTTGCATGCAGTTCGGCGCTCAGGGTGGATGCACAAAAACACCCTTTATAAAGGTCGCAGCACTCTTGTTGCCATGGTAACAACAGCTGCTTGTTCGAGGCCTAGGGTCTCGTTTTCACACAAAAACGTCGCAAAAAAAATTGAAATTTTTATTTCTCTATCTCGAGCTAAATAAAACATTACAAATTGGCACTTCTATCATATACAGTAACATCATTCGTCTCTACATTGATTCATTCAATTTTCCCTAGGAGTGAATGTGAACACACCGATAGATTATTCATCTCGGCACAGTTTCGGTCATTTTTGTTGTCGGGTAAAACAGGGAAAACGTTTATCTGAATTTCTCCAAAAGTACACCGATTCTGCAACTGAAACTATCCACCTAGCTGGTTACAATATTCTAGTTATTAAATATGTAAAAATCTCTGCGGGCCTGCCTCTACTTTTTATGGGGGAAATTCGCGAACGAAGCTCAAAATCAGATATTGCATAATTTGGCGATGTTTACATCTAATATTCTCAACAATAAATGTTTCAGAAAAATGAAACATTCAAGGCTTTGAAATAATGTTATCTTATGAGCAATATCCCGAAGAGAAATCTCACCTCTAGTAGTCATCTTTAAAAAAAAAATTGATCAACCTTCATGGAGGACTACTCGACGTAGCAACAAACATATACCTCAAATCGTGTGCATATCATCCAGATTCCGAATGCTGCACCTTCTTTTATGGGAAATTGAGCGATCTGAAGTCCTCTGAAGATACAATGTTATACTTGTATGTCATTTAAGACATGTTGAAGTCGGTTGATCTACACGAAACTATCCTCACACCGGTCATTTGTCATTAACATGTACATTGTCACGATGGCGTGAATCCGTATTTCTCCATGAAGTTTCCATCGGTCGCCCCATAGAAGACGAGAAATGGACATTTTTCGAAATATCAGTAGATTTCCGCGCATTCTAGGTGAAAACAACCAAAAAGAAGAAGAAAACCTCGATTGAACGCTCGTAAACACTGAGAGGGCAGAAATCTCAACTTGTCAGCGGCAGTACCACATGTAAAACCCAGTCGCCACAATAGCAATCTGTACGACTTGCACGAAAATCATCACCAAGTGGAGATTTTGAACTACTCAGTATCCCTGCAGTACAACAAACGGAACAGGGATTTCATCACAATCAATTTCCAAAAATTTAGCTTTTTTCAGGGAGTCTTTCACGTGCTCGAACGTTATATTGGCTTTCAGCCTTGAAATTTATTTTCCTTGACAATAAAATGCTATAGAAAGTGCTTACAAAATTACAAAGGAACTATTTTTAGTGTCGGTTGGACCGAGAAATACAGATTTGAAATAGTTAATGCTGTCACTGATGAACCAAAGGGCACAATCTTCTCAGTTATTAGCTTGATAATCTCTACAGACCAACGTTATTGGACCGAGCGATCTCCTGTTTCTTCCTGGTGAGCCGGCCACCTCAGGGGAAAATTAAAGAGAGCTTTGACTCTTCTTTTTACTGAAGGACATGAAGCAATCCAGATTACATATTAACCATGGGAAAATTCTTTCAAGTGACAAGTTGCGATTTGCGTGTGGATAATAAGTTGTTTGAAAGGTGGAATTATGAAATTATGACTCCATTTAATCTTTTATTTCGAACTTTGTTATGGAAGGAAATATCGATTGACTCGATTGCACTGCGGCGATGATAAGTCTCTCCTCGTCATATCTTATGCAAATTTTCTAACAGTTTTCCTACAGTTTTCAGATGATTCGAAATATCTTAGTTCCTGTCACAAGGAAGAGATAACTGCCCGAATCTGCTCTGTGAAAGGAGATGCCCATGTCGTTCAAATTGCGATTGCAACTGGGTTTTACATGTGGTACTGCCGCTGACAGTTACGATTTATACTCTCAGATTTTCAGTGTTTACTAGCGTTCATTCGAAGTTTTTTTTTTTTTTTTCTTTCATTCTTTTTTTTTATTTGGGTTGTTTTGTTTTTACTTCAGAAAGCGGAATCTGCTAAAATATATGAAAAATATCCATTTCTCGTCCTCTTTGGAGCGACCGATAGAAACTTCACGGAGAAATACAGCATCGTTATAGCCATTGTTTTTTATTTCTATTTCGATCTGCACAGCCATTAAATGAAATTTGACCACTGGGAGGTTCCTAAAGGGGAGGTGTGCGGGGAAAGAGGATGGGTGGTGACACAACAGGGGCGAGGCAAACAAAGTGTGCTGTGGATAACTCTTAAAGGGTAATGTATTGCCAGCGGATGCCTGTTTCCACACAGGTCTGGGGCCTAATTACGAGTTAGTAGATGTGCGATTCGGCAGGCGAGGACGCGTAGCCCCAGGAATGAAGGGATGATTGTCGGTTTCCCATACAGGAAGATCTGGATTTGTACCAATTATAGATTCTTTGCTAAAGAGACTGGCAGTTAGAGCTTGGTCAACAGATTGTAACCAAATCGTTTGAACAAATTTTATAAAGAAACTCTCTGAAAGATGGAGCTGATAAAGTCTTCACTTTCATCAGAAATAAAGACAACGGATTTGAAACGTTAACCGACATCCTCGAAGTCATAAAAATACTTTAAAAAAATTAATAGATTCTAAAATAGAACAGGACCCAGTTGTTCAAAGGGCGGATAACGCTATCCAATGAATACATCGCTATCCAGCGGATGTGTTAACAAAGCATACTGCACCATCTATCGGATGGAGATTTATGCAGTGGTTATCGTTATCGAACAAGGAGGACCAGGTGGACGACTGTTAGTTAGTGGAGTGATCTAAACAACGGGTAGTATTCACAGTTAACGATTTGGAGCACAACTCCGTAAGTTTTTTTTTCGTTGGGTTTTTAATTTCTAACAGCAAAAACATGTAAAGGAAACGAAACATCGCAAAATCTTAATGTTTCCTCAACAAAGCCCTAATAGTGGGATTGGGAAGGACAGGAAATTGACTAGATAAGATAAGATAAGATAACTTTATTTATACACGGTATTTCCATCAGTTGTTAATTATCTGTAAAGGTATATCTATCTTCCTAACTATAATAAAATCTAATAATAACAATTCAAATAAAAGAAACAAATAAAAAATCTGCTTTTCATGGAGGCCGTGTCTAAAATTTACTTAAAATTAAGATATTACTTTAAACTGTGGCGACTTAATTTAGATTTGAAATCGGTCAGTGAAGACGCTTGTCTTAGGTCTAAGGGTAAGTCGTTCCACAAGTGAGCTCCGCTATACAAAAAACTTCTCTTAAGATAATCAGTTCGAGGTTGTGGAAGAACTAATTTGTTTTCCGTTTTCCTTAAACGATAAGCACTTATATTGTCACGATATACAAATCTTGATCTCAGATAATCTGGTGTCATACCATGTAAAGTTTTATACATTAAGATAGATTTTTGTTCCAATCTTTGATAGTAGAGTCTTCGCCACCCTAGTGCCCGGAACAAATCATCTAAATTACTATCATAGCTCGCAGACATTAGGATGCGAGCTGCCCGATTTTGAAGCCTTTGCAGTTTTTCAGAAAGGCCCTTGTTACAGTTTCCCCACACTACATTAAAATAATCAAAATGTGGTTGAACAAGGCTATTATAAACTTTAATTAGAACATTAAATGGAGTGAGGTGTCGAATTCGTTTAATTGCACCAATGGCACAAGCTATCTTCTTAGAGATGTTTTCAATATGACACTCCCAGTTGATATTTTGATCGACATAAACTCCAAGGGACTTGGCGGAGGTTACTTGTTCTATTGCGATTTCGTTTATAGTAAGAGAAGGACTTTCCGTAAGTTGTGATAACTTCTGCCTTGATGCAATAAGCATAAACTCAGTTTTTGTCATATTTAGGGTAAGCTTGTTAGCACTCAGCCATTCGTACACATTACTCAGGTCGTAATTATATGATTAAAGTCAGTACTGGCAAGCTTCAGGCTGGTATCATCTGCGTACATTCTGGGTTCCGAATATGTCAGACAATGTGGTAAGTCATTAATATATATTAAAAACAGAAGGGGTCCCAAAATTGTTCCCTGGGGAACACCACATCTTAGATATTTCGGAGTTGACTTACAAGAATTTACATGGCAAATCTGTGTTCGATTATCTAAATAAGAAGCAAACCATTGCAAACAATTGAAAACCTTTGGAGGGCGCTTGCGACGAGGTTTAGCTGCTAACCAGGACGAAACAGCCGAATTAAGAACAAGTCCCTGTAAGAATCAAACATCTTGGGGAATGAAAATTTCCAACCCCCCTTCAAATTTTGCGTACAGTTAGGCGCTCAGGGGGATACACAAAAATACCCTTTATAAAGGTCGCAGCACTCTTGTTGCCATGGTAACAGTGGCTGCTTGTTCGAGGCCTAGGGCCTCGTTTTCACACAAAAACGTCGCAAAAAAAGAGTGAAATTTTTATTTCTCTATCTCAAGCTAAATAAAACAGTACAAATTGGCACTTCTATCATACATAGTAACATCACTCGTCTCTACATTGATTCATTCAATTTTCCCTGGGAGTGAATGTGAACACACCAATAGATTATTCATCTCGGTACAGTTTCGGTCATTTTTGTTGTCGGGTAAAACAGGGAAAACGTTTATCTGAATTTCTCCGAAAGTGCACCGATTCCGCAACTGAAACTACCCACCTAGCTGGTTATAATATTCTAGTTATTAAATATGTAAAAATCTCTGCGGGCCTGCCTCTCCTTTTTATGGAGGAAATTCGCGAACGAAGCTCAAAATCAGATATTGCATAATTTGGCGATGTTTACATCTAATGTTCTCAACAATAAATGTTTCAGAAAAATGAAACATTCAAGGCTTTGAAAGAATGTTATCTGATGAGCAATATCCCGAAGAGAAATCTCACCTCTAGTAGTCATCTTTAAAAAAAAAATTGATCAACCTTCATGGAGGACTACTCGACGTAGCAACAAACATATACCTCAAATCGTGTGCATATCATCCAGATTCCGAATGCTGCACCTTCTTTTATGGGAATTTGAGCGATCTGAAGTCCTCTGAAGATACAATGTTATACTTGTATGTCATTTAAGACATGTTGAAGTCGGTTGATCTACACGAAACTATCCTCACACCGGTCATTTGCTACATTGATCGCTGAGACAATCAAAGTCAACAAGACGCTAACCAATTTGAATTTGTCTGTCAATCTTTTTAGTGATGCTGATGCTACATCTATTGCTGAGGCAATCAAGGTCAACAAGACGTTAACTAATTTGAATTTGTTTAACAGTGGTATTAGTGATACCGGTGCTACATCTATTGTTGAGGAAATCAAGGTCAACAAGACGCTAACTAGTTTGAATTTGTCTCGTAATCGTATTAGTGATACCAGTGCTACATCTATTGCTGAGGCCATCAAAGTCAACAAGACACTAACCAATTTGGAGCTTGTCCGGCAAAGATATTGCCGGTGCTGCATTTGTTGCTGGGCCAATCTAAGTTAGCAGGAAGCTAACCAATTGGCATTTGTCTTAGAATAGTATTAGTGATGCCGATGCTCCTTTTTATGCCGAGGCAATCAAAGTCAGCAAGATTCTGACAAATTGATTGAAGTGATTGTACTTTTCCTTTTGTACTTTTCCTTTTAAGTAACGTTTTTTAAATTTTCCCTTTTGTAGATGCAGGAAGGAGCTTTTTTAATTGTCTTTAGTTGCTCTTTGATTAGATTACATTCAAGTTATAATAGCTACCTTTGTGATGTTTTTTTCGTTTAAGGTGATGCTTATGCTTCTGAGGTATTTACATTAGACGAAAAGAAGTGTAAAACGCCATTGTCTTTAGAGTTTTGTTATGAAAGGAATATCATAAGCATGTATCATCCACGAGCAGCAATGTTTTTTCCATTCTTTATAAGCCTCGAGCGCCTCTCTTTCAATATAAACCAAAGCAAAAAAAAGTTTATAGGCATTGTTTTTTATTTCTATTTCGATCTGCACAGCAATGAAATTTGACCACTGGGAGGTTCCTAAAGGGGAGGTGTGCGGGGAAAGAGGATGGGTGGGG
This sequence comes from Pocillopora verrucosa, assembly GCF_036669915.1. Classification (NCBI taxonomy): domain Eukaryota; kingdom Metazoa; phylum Cnidaria; class Anthozoa; order Scleractinia; family Pocilloporidae; genus Pocillopora; species Pocillopora verrucosa. The sequence goes on from NC_089317.1 coordinate 7,505,440, forward strand.
ACACAACAGGGGCGAGGTAAACAAAGTGTGCTGTGGATAACTCTTAAAGGGTAATGTATTGCCAGCGGATGCCTGTTTCCACACAGGTCTGGGGCCTAATTACGAGTTAGTAGATGTATATTATTATATAGATTCTTTGCTAAAGAGACTGGCAGTTAGAGCTTGGTCAACAGATTGTAACCAAATCGTTTGAACAAATTTTATAAAGGAACTCTCTGAAAGATGGAGCTGATAAAGTCTTCACTTTCATCAGAAATAAAGACAACGGATTTGAAACTTTAACCGACATCCTCGAAGTCATATAAAAATACTTTAAAAAAATTAATAGATTCTAAAATAGAACAGGACCCAGTTGTTCAAAGGGCGGATAACGCTATCCAATGAATACATCGCTATCCAGCGGATGTGTTAACAAAGAATACTGCACCATCTATCGGATGGAGATTTATGCAGTGGTTATCGTTATCGAACAATGAGGACCAGGTGGACGACTGTTAGTTAGTGGAGTGATCTAAACAACGGGTAGTATTCACAGTTAACGATTTGGAGCACAACTCAGTACGTTTTTTTTTCGTTGGGTTTTTAATTTCTAACAGCAAAAACATGTAAAGGAAACGAAACATCGCAAAATCTTAATGTTTCCTCAACAAAGCCATAATAGTGGGATTAGGAGGGACAGGAAATTGATTGCTGCTAAAGCAACGCTGCTATGCTCCCTCACTTCCCGTACAACCCCTCCCCTCCCCTCCCACCCTCCCCCCCCATCCACTCCTTATCCTACAAGAGCCATGATCCCTCCATTAATTGCCTGACTACACGGGCTGTAAGGGGAGGAAAACTTGAAAACTCCATCTGTAAGTTTAATAAGAGCTTGGCGGAAGAAACAGAAAAGTAGTTTTCCCCTCCCCTCCCTTCTAACCCCCCCCCCCCCCCCCCCTCCCCCTCCCCCTCTCCCTCCCCCCCTCCCCCCCCCTCTCCCTCCCCCCCTCCCCCTCCCCCTCCCCCTCTCCATCGCCCGCCCCCCCCGCCCCCTCCCCCACCCCTTCCCCTCCCATCTAATTTGTTTTTGTTGTCAAAGCCCATTTCCAGTCTTTCCTGGAAGTGGCTTCTGATGTTTGACACCAACATATCCTCCTGGGAAGAGAAATAAAAGGAGGAAACAATTCTGAGAGCAAAAGGTAGTATTTCTCATATACCAATGTCATATGTATTGCGCTGAACTGATTTAAGAACCCTGATGGCTTTTCCTTCTTTTGAAAGTCGTTTTAATCCACGCACCCTATAATTGAATTACAATGAAGCCGTTTGCAGTAAGCTGTGTAACTTTTTCGAAACTTCGTTTTCAAAGATGAGATTTCTGTTCAAATATCTGCTCCATTCCAATAAAGGAAGTGTACCACGTCATTATTATTACAGTTTTGTTACCGAAGCGACTCCATTGACATGCGATATTAAGGAAACAGGATGGAAGGAGTTTGCTTGGATGCTAAGGATTTGGTCGAGATAATGCTAAAATACCTGTGGTGAAAGACGAAAGAAACCAGTTATACAGGTTAATAAAGAGAATAGTGTATTAAATTAGGGTATGTAGGAATGTAGGAAAGAATTTTTAAATTAAATTCGGCGAATGGATAACAAACTTAGGTGTCAGAGTGAATGCCAACCCATCTTGCTCCCACAGTCATGAAAAGAGTTTTAGAGACCAAACATTTTATTTACCACCACTTCCTTTTTTTCTTTGATGGAGGGGGGGGGGTGGTCACATGGTTTTAAGGAAGGGAGGGTGATCAGTCGTCTCTAACAGAGTGTAAGGGAGTACTATAGAAGATTGACCACTAATTCACTGTCAATTAGGGGGAATCATAAATTTTATCATGGCGTAACCAGCTCCCCCCCCTCCCCATAGGCGATAAATAATGAGCGACCGCTAACAACATGAAGCGAGTCTTTCTGAGCGTTTGACTCGAGAATATATTCAGATTTTATTACTATTGAGTTTGCACAGATAAATTGCAAGTCATTGGAATACGGTCAATAATTCTTCAGTATAGCTTTATAAAGTATTTATCTGGTAAATGTTATGCTTTTCCTTTGTAGCGTCAGCTGAATACATTTGAATACAACCATCTTGTAATTGAAAATTAGGTGCAGAGTTTCTTTGTTTAATTCCCGCAAGATTATCCGACTCTCTCTTTATGTGTTAATTGCGTAAAATATTCTGATCAGGTCCATCTATGGCAGTCTCTCTGGCCCAGTCTTTGGACGGGTCGACGATGGAGACGTCAAAGGAACAGACTCAAAGGCTTGGTTTACAGTTTAGCTCTACTGATCTGATTCCCAACAATTAGTCATGAGAAGGAGGAAAGTTTTGATTTGGATTAAGTCGCAACCACGAGCATGGAAGGTTAGAGTTTCAAGGGGGTAGTGGCGGATTCCTGCCACTAAAAACTTTGAAAGTATAAGAAGACGAACGCATCATTCGTAGTTTTGGCAGAAAAACGCTATCTGACGCTGAAACGCCCAAATATACAAAAAAACCCAAAAAACAAACCACAAAGGATTATGTTATTACTATAGAAGGGAAAACAATATCTTTCTTTGCTAGAGGAAAGGTGCAAAATAAAGAGATCACCAAGCGAAAAACGGAAAGTCTCTAACTGCAATGTGAGGTGCGGAAAATCTGCCGTGCGTGTCTCGTTACAATCTTAAGATGCGTGACCTGTAGCGAGAGGTGATATGAAACCAATCACACGATGTTGTTTAGAAGCAACTTTAATGACAACTCGTCTACAGCTGAAAGGCGAAAAAAAGACGAAAAACATCTTTCTCTGTTGACAGGATACCTCGCTAAATAAGAAGTTAAGGAATTTTTCAAAAGTGTTAACTTTACATATATCCTTTATTGCTTTGATAAACAATAAGTGGATACAAACTTATTAAAGACTTAAAAATATAAAAAAATCGAGAATTACACTTTTGTAGAGTTGCTTAGCTTTTCATTTTCCCGGGAAAAAACAGTCGAGATCGCAAAATTCAAGTGAAAAGCAAACCAACTGTCATTAACGCCTTGAACAACTGGAAGTCAAGATACTTTTTTATCGTCAAACAACAAATTAGCAAACGTAAATATCATTCTTCTTGATGCCTCTCCAGGTGTCACCGATTCCTCTCCCAATGCCTATGTTGGTTAATATAACAGTAAAAAATATTGCTACAGTCAAAGCGTTTGAAAAATTCCTTTACTTTTTTAGTTAGCGAAGTATAACTTAGTGACACTACGGCTTTACAACACGATTCTTTTCTGAGACTACAAATAATTTGTCTCCATATGAATAGTTAAAACTTGTTTCTCCGCTGACCACTCACATGTCGGACTGTTTTTCTTTCCCAGCTCGTCGCCCGTGACATATGAGTAAATGGGTGAACTTTATTTAAAACAGGATGGCCACAGCTACGAGGCTGTTGTCCAGAGGGGCCCTGAATCCACCTAAAATCATTACGATATGATCAATTACGATAAACACTTGAGGTTTAAAAACTTATGGTCTCAGGAAAACTGAAAAAATTAAGAAAAAACTAACTACAATATCACATGTAGTAACTCCCACTCTCAACCGCATCTTCTGGAAACAAAGCTTCAAGAACAGCTAGAAATTTCTTGTAGATCGATTTAAAAGTTCGGACAAATCAAGGAATTTGAAGAGCAATAATTCGCTCGTTCATGCAATGCACAGTTAAGTAGACATGTGTCACAACAAGGTGAACAATATAGAAAACGCTTGCAGTATCGGCACTTTTCCTTCGTTGTTTTGGTAGCCATTTTGGAAATGTAGCCGGGCATCTTTATGGTAGGTAGCTCATGTGTGATCTATCATAGAGTAGTGTATACGCAAATACGTTGATAATAAAATGAGCCGTCCACTGTTTACAACGCTGGAAAGTATTGTTGGACGATTACCGCTTGCTGACAAGGCTCTCCAATTGATTTATTTTTAAACCTGGTTTATATTTCCGGGTTATATTTCCTTAAGATTATACCCGAAGAGAAATTATTTAGTGCAACATAATCTACAAGATCTCTGCTTCTTACCGTCGACTTTCACGGGTATCCTTCGCGAAAAAAAGATACTGTTAACGCCTAGTTACAGCGTAACCACCATAAACTATGTATCAGAGGCAAAGTTATGAAATGCGCTATCTGGGAAAAAACAATTTCCTTTTAGCTTGATCTAATCGTAAATCGACTGAGGTGCAAAAATTCCAATTAAACGATGTTTCTTTGAGAAAATCGGGTATCGACACTGACCGCACATGTAAATTTCTGCACAATTCCAATACTGAGGGGTTAGTCTTCAAAATCGTTTGGGGATTTTTCGATATCGTTATTTGTTGCTTTGCAATTTTCCAGCCCAGTTTGTTTATCAAAATTTTACTGATTTCGGAATTCCTTCACACAGATTTTTTATAGTTTGATATCTTGGGAATATTTTGACCAAATTTCAGGGCAATTCGTGCCTTATTAATTTCTTCAAAGAAGGTACGTTTGCAGAAAAATGAGATAGGTTTTTTGCATCCAAAGTTTTAGAGGGGTAACCACATGTGGTTAGATGTCGGTATCTGTGCAAATGCATACCTACCCTTCCCCTAAGAGAACGTTGACCATAACTTGTCATCAGTTGACTTTTGTTGGGTCGTTGGAGGGGTAGGTGCTCAGTTGTTCACATAATTTCCTGATTATACTCAAGCAATAATGATGTAAGCAGCAGAAATGGAACTACTGCTTGCTAAATGATACGGTTCTGGATGATATTAAAAAAAAAGAATAACTGACTGATGAAATAATACGCACCTCTCGTTTACCTTCGTCCATGGCGGCACTACACAACATCAGTCGTGTTTGCCTAATTTTTACGGCTACGGTTCTTCCAATATGTGATTGTGAAAACGTTTTTTACTACTGGCTGGAGGTACAGCTTGCATATTTAGTCGACTTTGCCCAATATTTACTATGGTTTGTTCCACATATTACTTTTCTGCACTCCAAACGAGTCGCACACTCCTTGGAATTATTTTCATGAATAAATTTACGTTTTCTTTTTTGTTTATTTCGTCTTGTACCTCTAGCAAGTAGGAATTTTGAAATCAGCGAAAGAAAGCAATTCTGCCGTGCAATCACCATTTAGTAGAAAATATGGTGGTTATTGCTCCTTGGAAAGCAGAAATGTGAGTCTTCTGCGTCTTTTATTTAATTATATTTGTATAAACAAACACATTCTGCACAACTATTTTCCCAGCTTTGGTCCTATTTTTTTTCTTTTTTAACTATTTACTTCTTCGCCTCACGGAGGCAAAGGTCACAGAAAACTGGCTTTTACAGGCTCATGGATTAACATATCTTCAAACATTACGATAGTGTAATGCTAAGGTTTGTCACCTTAGCAATTTTTTCTTCGCTGCTTATCAGATGCATGCCTGTCAGTGCCCTGATGACAATCATACACACGCTTTCTAGTGATAACAAAAGGAATTCCATCATAGGTGATCCTTGGTTGGAACATTGCAGTCTGGGAATCTTAAAAAAAATACTTTTATTCTTTCATTTTCACATTCTCTGTGACAAACCAAGGGGGGCATTGAAGAGACATTCATTCATTCAGTCATTCATGTATTAATTTGGTCTCTTAGTTAGTCAGTCAGTCAGTTAGTCAATAAGTCTGTGCGATAGGCATCTACTACAAGTATTGACTTTTGAATCATATCTGAAAAAGGGTATTAAAAACCACATCTAAACCCCTCCTTTTATCGGGCTAGCCACCGCATTTTAGCTTTTGAAGATCTGTAGTGTTTTTATTTTTTTATTCCATACCATGTTTTCCAATTTTTGCGAAGAAAAAAAATTAGGTGCGTAAGTGAATTACACACCTGTGTTGGTAGCTGTACGATACGCTGATTATTCTTAATTTGATTGACATTTATGAGTGATTTCGTTTATCTATACATAACAAAACAAACATGAATGCGACACGTGTTTTATAGCGCCATATATGGCACTGTTCCATGTGCTTACAACGGAAAGTTGGGTGTGTGTTTCTTTAGAATAAGCCGAGAGTTGTGAGTGGAAGTTAACCGAAGCGTTGTAGTAAGATCGTTAAATCAAGTGAATAAACCGTGAATTAACAAGGAAGCATGGTAGAGCTTTTTCACGTTTTCAAAACACCTGTCTTGCCAACACCGTAACAGAAATACATAACAAAGTTAGTTGTTGTTTCTACTTCGTTTTCGTGCAGTAGCTTCTCGGCTGATTTTAGGGACTTTAAGATGCAGGCTGTATTACGGCGACCGAAAGTCTACACTGCAAAGCGCGTCAGATTGCGCATGCCTAAGGCGAGAATTCACGCCGTACTCTCGCCATCCGCTACTGCAAAATCGCTTCGTTCCCACGTCAGAATTTGCCATAATATTTTGTTTGAACTCTTTATTATTCGAATTTTTTCCTTGCGATTAAATAAACTACGTCTCTTAACGAGTTGATAAATCTTAGCCTAACGAAATTTGGTCAAAATTTATCTGTAGAAAAAAGATGTCAAAACCAGGACAGCTTCAAGTTCCGCCGCCAAACCTGCCGAGCGGCAATCGTAAGTATTTTTTTATCGTTTTCGTTCGTTTTATTCTTTTTGACTCAGTTGAGTTTTTCAGTTTGTTTTCCGGCACTAAGCTAGTGGGTAGCGACAACAAGTTCTATGGAAGTTCATTTATATCTGTTAATTTTAATTTTTACAACAGGCCACTTTAGTGGACAAAAACGCACGACGTGTTGTTGTGCAAAGAAATTTTGGTACAAAAGTTTTCCAAGTTCAAAAAAGGAAGAAATGAAAGAGGAAGAATCTGGAAGCAAATTTCCGAAAACCTCAACAGTGTAACTGCAGTCAAATTCAAAGTAAATCAAAGGGTGGTGAGAGAGAGATTTGACTTGCTACTCAGAAGATTTCGACAGCAAAGTAGAGAAGAAGCAAAAGCAAGTGGTGCGTCTCCCAAACCAACGAAGTTCGGCGTATTGTTAGAATAAACTTCTGAGGAAGAAATTAGCAGGATTTACGAGAGAATCTTGTAGCAGCAAGAGCGTAGAAACAGATCGCAAAAAAACCGAGGAGATGTGTTCCCAAGCCTTGGAAAGACTTAGTGAAACTAGAAGAAAGGCTAATGAGGACTGTGAAAGAAAAGCTAAAAGGCAGCGAAGAAACAGAGCTGATGTTACCGAATTTCCATGGGAAAAGTCAGAAAAGGAGCTTAAGATCCGTGAAGAGGAGCTCACTTTGAAAGCAAGAGAAGTTGAAAACGAAAAAGAGAAGCAAGCGCAGATTTTTAAAAACTAGTAGGCTATGATTGCAAACATGGCATAGCGACAAGATCAGATACAAACACTTCAAGTGGCTTTTTTGCCACAACAACAACAGCAAACTCAGGCTATGATGGTGTTGTTAGAAAGACTTGCGAAAAAGTAATAACTAACTAGTTCCCCGACAGAGATGACATTGCACTGATTTACTCTTCCTTGTAAATTTATTGCAGCTTCAAGTTAATGACTTTGTTTGTTAAATGTCATTTTGCATTCTCTGTTTTTTTAAAGTAGGAGTAAATTCTTTTGGGTTCTACAAATGTGATTTCCACCTATTTTGCTGGAAATTTGTTCAGTGGTTTACACCATTCAAGATTTCGTAAAAAAAGGCTGTGGTTATTCATCGTCGTGAATAACAATAAAGGTAGTCACGTGTGATGTAGATCGCGATGTTTCGACTGCACACTGCTAGTCTTCTTCAGGCGATGAGGTCGAATGATCATGATGCTCTGTTGTGATTAGTTGTTTTTTAACAGCTCTGATTGGTGGATTTCGATCCTTGCTGTTTCATTCAGTGATTTGCTCCCTCGGCGGTCCGCTGTCGCACGGCTCTCCTGTTGTTGTGTTTTTTGATCGTGAGCATCCACGCTTCTGGAATTTCTATTCCACTATCCCTGTTGATGTTGTTAGGGTGGAGTCTTATATGAATTGCCTCTCTGACTCTGCGCGTGTAGTAATAAGGGTCACGATCAATAAACTTTACTTCGTTCCAGAGTGGCTCGTGTCCAGTGTTGTGGGCATGCTCTGAAACGGCGAAGGTCTCGGTACGGGCGAGTCGGATGTCTCGATCGTGCTCCTTAATTCTGTCTTGCGTAGGTCTTCCAGTCTCTCCGATGTACACCTCGCCGCATTCACAGGGAATCCTGTAAACTACGCCATCGTTCTGTTGACTTTTTCTTCGTTCTCTCCTTTTTCTACACAAGTTACTATAGCGGGAACCAGGGTAAATTCTCTCAAGAGAAGTGTGGGTCACCGCTTATAAAGGTGACGCTTACTGAGCTGTCAATCTCTTATCTTCTTCATCCTTTTACACTTAACTAGCGAATCACGTTAAGCTACACAGAACGGAGTTCACGTACTAAGTAGGTACTTTCGAGCTGTTTACGCTTTACAAAATCATTTTCTACCTTAAATTTTTGACTATTGCGGTTAAGGTTGATCATAACTAAAACAAGATTGGTAATATAAAAATTATAATGAACTAACTAACAGAATTAGAATCATACTTGAAAAGATATCTTAAGAGAAAATAGTCCTCAAAGACAGTTACATAACAGCAGAATAAACAGAAAATTCGGCGAAGAAAGGGCGTGCCCAAAGTACCGTACCGCTGTTCATATAAGTTACCTGATTGTAAATTCAGTGCGGAGAAAGAAAAGTACTACATGTTTACACCTTTAGGGCCTGTTTACATGGAGGTGGGGGACCCCAGGTAGGTGAGGCAACCCGTCTGTCTTTATAATTTCTTATTTTACTTTGATCACGTTTACATGATAGGTGGGGTGACCCGCTGATAGTTTCATTGTTGAATACGATGACCGCCAGTTGCATAAGTGTAATTCAACACTTCATTTCTTATCATGCTGATAACAGGAACAGGCTTGTTGAATAAATGTACCATGTCGCTATACTAATATGGAAAACACATAACAGCAAACATAAAGCTTCTTCTCCATCACAAACACTCCCTTGACTGCATCTTATATTACGGTATGTGCATTTTTTAAAGTCTAAACTGTGCCAAATATTCGTCGCTAAAATTTTCGAAGTCAAATTCAGAGAACGGGTCATACGGAAGTTCTAGGTTTTGTGATTCGTAGCTAGTGTAAAGCAACAAAAATTCGTCATCACTAATGTAGTTCATCTTATAACAAAGACGGAATAACTCTCTTGCTTCCTTGAAGGATGACATTTTTGCCAATAGAATGACTGCACAACAACGCTTTGAGATCTGAGCTTTTCGCCGTAGTGTCGCTGTAACTTAACGATTCGTATTTGGAGGGAAATATTCCGTACTCACCCTTATCTATCGCGGCCAAGGTAGCCGTAGTACAGATTCACCGTACCGTATCTTAAAGTCCCTTTTTACATCAACCACAAAACTAAAAGTCTTGGAGATGTTTTTAGACCACATGGTTCGAAGATACACGAAGAAGCTGAATCAAAATTGAGGAAAATTACTCTTAAAAAAAAAAAGGTATTCAAAATGACTCCCGCATTTCTTGCCATGTACTGACTGACTTTACGCGTCTGGATTGCGTTATTATTTCATTTGTAATCCACTTGACTTCCGGTTCCGGCCCCAGAAATATGGGTACTCTCGTGCATCCCCATAGGGGATAGATCAGTGGAACCCGACCTTGATTATATTTAGTAGCCCTTGGAAAAGAATCCACGGTTGATAAACAAGAAAGAGGAGTTGAAATCTGTCTGTTACAAGTTACTTTTTACTTGCGTGACTTTCACCCACGCGCGCGTGATCGATATCGGTGTCTTTGTTCTCATTCGTAACATTCGCAAGTTTCACGCATAGTTTAATCTGAATGGAACGTTTCTCCGAAAGAAAAGTTTCTACAATTCATGCAAATGTCCTAATTGTCTAACATAAATGGGATTTTTTTCCATAAATCGCACCATCCGTCATGTTGTTCAGGCAATTTGCCGACAAGGATCGTGACACCCGGTCCCAGTCTCAAAACGAATTAGGGCCTTATAGGCCATCCCGTCAAGTGACTTCCAGAAGATTTTGGCACATCCTTCCTCGTTGAGGCATCAGCAAAGGTCTGACAGGATGGTGTCTTTGCGTGATTATAAAATTTACTTACTCTTTCTTCTGCTGGTAAAGTTTCACGGGTCAGGTAAGTGTGAAGTTATTCTCCCGTACAAAGGATTTGACAGTATTTTTTTTACCATGTGCCATTTTAAGCTTAGATATCGAAAACGCCGACCCTTTATTTATGAACGTGATTTTCGTCAAAATGATTTCCGAACTCCAAGGTTGCTTTCAACAGTTTTTGTATTTCAAAATTTAGATATGATGTTGGGATTTCAATCGCGTGATAAATGAAGTCTGAATAACTATGATGCGATAGAAATCAAGAGCAAATGATTTTATGTTTCAAGTGTAACGATACCATGTACGTTCAGAATTTAACATCAACATTGAAACTTCGAAGTGCAATATTTTCTTAATTAGTGTGAGTCGTCTTTTTAGCCATGAGGAAAGTTACTGCTTTGTCAGGTGGCTTTCCATTACAAACATAATGGCTGTGCAAACTCAGAAGAGAGTTGCCATCTGTACATAAACTCTCTTCCTTTCCATCCATCACTCATTATTGGGAAGAGCTGTTACCAATTTTCCAATCAGTATTGGTTCAAACAATAACCTCAGCAAGGATAATTTCTGCTAGCTAAGTTGAGTGTGACTTTTCCTCCAGGCAGCAATCATGTAAAGAAACTTCCCAATGTGCTTGGATGGATAAATGAGCATTGTTTGCTCATACCTACATGCATGATTTGTCTGCTTGGCAAGTTTTTAGCTTTATGCACATATAAGTGTGGTATCCCACACCGGTAGTGGATGACTTATTTTTGTTGTATATTTAAAAACAGTTAAAGAATTACCAGGATCAAACTTTTTGAAATGTATGTGAAGATATCTTTGCTGATGTATATACCTACTGAGATTTACTTCAAGCTAATTTAACAACAACAACAAAAAGATTTGTAATAAACTGCACAAATTCTGATAGGTAGGATGGTTTCTCTCACTAGTGAGAAATTAGCATCTGACCAATCACAAGTTGTAGAAGATATTTTGACCAGTGAAAACAATGGTATGGGTTTTTTTTTATGCCTTTGTGGTTTGGGGGCTTGCCAAAATGAATGAAAGTGAATGTCAGTGAGGTTTGCTGGTTGCAGACAACTATAGAATCATGACTTCAAGGTTTAAAACAAGAAGTCAGCCATTGATGTAAACAAGTTAGATTTACTAAGGAAGATGATGTCGGAGAAAGCCAGACTTCATGAAAATTGGTGAAAATCATTCTGATTTCTCCTTATGCAAACTGATTGCAGTCTTTGTCTAAATCTATGCCTTGCTCAATCCCTGACATTTGCAATCCAAAGAACTAAAGTGGAATCTCCTCCAAAATGGTACAAAAGACTTAAATTTGTAGATTCTGACTCAGATAAGAAAGCATTACAATCCACCTTTGCGATTTGATTCATGCACATGTGAATGAGAAAACATTTATGTTTTAAATTGGCACTATAATTCCTATAATATTAATGCAAGCTTTTCATTCAACTAATTTGTTCTTCACTTTTGCCTTTACTTTGTTTCAGCAGTAATGTAAATGTTGCTCTATTTTCTGCAACACACACAACCCACATTTCCTCAAATTACATTATGATTAGTTTTTGCTTGTACAATTTTTATCCACTCATAGTCTAGACAAAAACTTGCTTGTTCCTTGCTCATGATTTTATTTTCCAAAACTTGTGAATAGAAATTACATGTTCACACTTAACTATGAAGTATCTAAGTATATTTCTTACATGTCTCAACCACATTTAACCATTTTTGGAACTTAGTCACACCAATTTAAGTATAATATTAAACTTAGAAATGCACTTGTCCTAAAATTGTTGTTGTTGTAAGTAGAAACAGACCTTTAGAGCAAATAAACCAAAATTTATATTGTTTGAGAAGTTACACAAAGGCACAAATAGTTACACATTACTGTTTGAACTATGTTTCTTAGCAAATGAAAGTATATTTCGAGCTGATTGATATCAATGAATACCAATGTAGTGCATATTTACACTTATTGTTGTTACTGCTTACACTAAAAGTGCCTCTGTGGTGGACTCTATTTTAGCCCTTCTTCCTAAATTATATCGTTACACATGTAACTAAAGGGCTGAGAATATTATGTTTATGGTTGTCTATTTTAGGGGGTATGGATGTGCATTTCACCCAGGAACCTTCTAATCCAAGCTACTTTATCAATGGTAGTGATGCCAATCTGGTGTGGGACTACGCTGATCCACATAACGAAATTCAGTACATTACCTATAGTGTTCTGGTAGATGGCACATTTGTCAGAATGATTTTTAATGACAGTGGTGGTGTTCAAGAACATCCTAAAATTCCTCCATCTTACAAAGGAAGAGTTAAAATTGAAGGAAGAGCTACCCTGGTTATCAAGAACATTAACCCTGGAGACAATACCGAATTTGAATGTGAATTGATTGGAGACTTTTTGTATGTGGTACAAAGCACAGTGCAACTTATTGTGGCAGGTATGTATGACAAAAGAAAGTCATCAATAGTCAAACATAAATAAAACGCATTCAACTCATGTCTGTCATATTTCTGAGGTCTGGAGAAAGTAATCAATAGCATAAAATTTAATATGCACAAACCTTTATATGCTGGGCTGAAAGTAGCTAGCTAACCCAACTTTTGGGAAAAATAGTGCTACTTTTACTTGGCATGCAAAACTGGCAGCACTCCTAAAAGGAGAAACATTTACTATACCATTTACTTTGCTGTCTCTCAAGAGTAAGAAATGAAAGTGTTATCAGAGAGTTATTTCTTTATTCTTCTGGCACCTATTACTGGGTTACTCTGTTATGCATAGATAACTATAATATTAATATGAGTACTAGGATTTTCTTCAAGTAAAGCTGTCGATGGTCAGTCAAAACTAGAAACAATCTGACTGGTTGCATGATAAATCAATGAAGGAAAATATTGCATGACCAATCACAGGCAGCATGTGAAATTAATTTGGTGTAAAAAAAATCATATCGCTTTTCAAGCCTTTTAAAGAGACTCGCCAGAGGGAATGAAAGTCAGCATTGCATCATTTGCAGCTTTCTGAGGATTAATATGATGATCTTCAAGGTTTGCAGATGTAAATTTCATTAACAGATTGGTGACTTCCTCTAGTAATTTCTGACATTAAGGAGCAAGTCAAAACAAAATTTTTTAAAGTTATGAAAACAATTAACCAATGAAGTCTGCAATCCAAGCTCTTTATCCTCTGTGAAAGACACTGAGCATGGAAACAGAAAATAATTCGATGATGATCAATGTGGTCCGGCAGGAATGTTGTTTTTAGCAGATGTTGTTTTCATGGAGGTCAGTTCAACACCTTTGTTTTTGTTGCTGACTTTGGTTTCCCCACTGAGAAACCGGCTGAATTCCACAAAAGCAACAAGAGACCAAAAGTATTCCATTTCAATTTACGGTATGAAACGTTTTAGGGAGCTTACATGTATGTGACCATCCTGGCTCATGAATGAAAATTGTTTGCACTTACCAGCCATTACATAATCTTCTTTCCTTTGTTTATTTTATTTATGCAGTTGCTATGTTGTGTTGGCTTATTTTAATTGTAATGTGATACCTGTCACATTACTTCTCTTTCCAAATTGTATTATGATAGAAAGATACCAGGTTATTATGGCTCAAAAGGGGCAAAACGAATCATCATTTGCATTTGGTGTGTGTAGCCCAAAGCCAATCCATGTCTCATATTTCACTTGTACAAAAAAAAATCAAGTGCCAGACATCTTGGTTTTTTTGTTTTGTTTTGTTTTGCTTTATCATAAGAAGGCAATTCTTATTCATGTATCACTGCCATCTTTGTAACAGATTTGCCAAATTTTTTAGCATGGTTCTTGTGTACCCTCTCGATCAAGACAGACCTAATTCAACCCTAAAATGAAAAAGTACTGTAAATATGCCAAATAATACTTGAATGTCAATAAATTGGTTATTTGTCTTAAAGGCTACTTCTTGATCCTTAATAGCACTGGGAATTAAGCTGTAAATTGGAAACCAAAGGTTCTGAATGAAGTGAAGCTTTGTGACATCTGGTCAAATCCACCCCCTGGCATATATCATTTGCAAGTATTATATATCTACAAAGTACTGTTTAGCGTTTTATTTAAAAAAATTAAAATTACTTTTCCTGGTAAAAGAGAAGCATAATCAAGGAAACTTCACCTTCCACTTTGGCTCATGCCTTCTCTTTTAGTGACTGGTGGGATACTCGGCTGGAGCTGGGGGGTGGGGGGCGGGGAACTTGTTTTGTTGTTTCTTGTTACTTCAGTAGGTTTCTTTATTTTCTTGTCCTTTAGTCCTTTCCTGTTTAAGGTTCTGAGGTCAAGCGACTCTAAATAAAGAGGAAAATGTGTATTTGTGAAAAACTTTAATTTAAATTATTTTTGGGACATGATGCATTCTCGAAGCTTTACGGAGGTCTGTAGAGGTGACCCCCAATTTCCTGATGTCACTGTGAACTCTGAAAGATTCTAGTCAAATATTATGTCTATTATGGACTCAGGAAAAAACCAATAGCTCCATTCAATTTTCAAAATCTTAAAGGGAGGCAGCTGTTTGCACACACTTATAAGGCAAAACGCATGATAATGGTCTTCCAACTAAATGTAGCTTGTGATATCTCGCACTGAGAGCACTTAGCTATCATTACATTTGATTGAAATGCTGGTGTATCCATTAATGATAATTTCATGTAGCATCAGCTTTATTTGCATGAAAGCTGTTTTGGATTGTGGTATAGATCTATTGTACACTTTCACATGATGAAACCAGTTGTGCTATGTAACTCTCTTAAGGCTCTTGTACCTGACAGATTTTTGGGCAGAGCTAGAACCTTTAAGTCTCGAGTATAGGTCATTATAAATCTAAACAAAATTATTTAGAATTCTATAATGGTTGCTGGTTTATTCAATAACTCCTTCCAAGATTTTGTAGTATTATCAACTGGATGACAAGCTACATCTGAACCCCAATTCTTGTATTGTTTAGTAACTGTGGATCAAGTTGGCGTATACTTACACTAACGATATCTTTGTTACAACTTCAGTTGGAAGCTCTCCAAATTGTTGGCTCTTAAATTCTAAACAAAGTTTTATAGGGCCTAATATAGTTGAGTGGGAGATGGAGATATTTGAAGATGCACAACTAGTATTATCCATCTTTAGATAGGACTTTTCGAACAAGCCGCTCCATTCTCAAGGAATCTATATACAGTTTCCTCAACCTTTAACATTTGCACAAAGCATAGTACTACTCACTATTAAAAATCTAGTTTTTAGTCTGTCGTTAAATTAGATTTCCTCCTTTCGCCAATACTCTCTCAGCTACTCTGGCTGGCAAGGAATGTTCTGCATTTCTTACTCAAACCTTTTTTTGCAACAAGAATATTACTTCCAGCACAAAGATGAATCAAGTAGTGTTTTTGATGTCGCCTTTCCACTTTCTGCTTCTACAACTCCTTTCCCACCATCTCTTGTAGTTTCTTGATGAACATCAGCATCTCTTGATGGTCTGGAAGACAATTTCTTTGTCAATGTCAAACGAGCTCAAATCTTGTGTCGATTATTACTTAGAACTGCTTAGCGCGGATTTAAGTCGCCTTTTCCCTCTCCAGTTTTTCTCACCCAATATTCTGGGTACTGTCTGTTTTGCATTTCATCAAAACTAAGACTGGAGCATATGGTTTAAACATTTGATTGTTTGCTTGCCTATTCATTTGCTTGCAAGTGCCTCTGTTTGCCTCACATTAGCTATGGCTGACTTCACTTTAGTTTTAAGGACCAACTCAAATTATCTCGCCAGAAGTTTTGGAACCATAAATGTTGAGAAGTAGCAAAACAATCAATAAAACAAGTTTTAGTACAAATTGTTTACATTGGTCTCCATTCAATCCATTCTTAATGCAGGAAAGTAAATTCGTTTTCTTTGCATTTGAAATGGGCTCAAGAAAGTTTTATTTGCGGGTTTAATTCCTCGAACTGCAGAGGAAAAGCCCAAAACTCTCCCTTCTGTAACTCCCTTTGCAGAACAATCACGACGAAAAATCAATTGATTTAATGTTTGACAAAGGAATGATCAGTACAAGGAGATGAGTAAGGTCTTTTAACTTTAAGTAATGGGCAAGCCGCATTCAGCATGCCACTGGTATATTCTTTTTATTGCGAAGAAGCCATAGTTTCTCTTTCAGTAAAATTTCAGTTTTCTGGTTTGAGGATGTCTTCTGTAGATTCTTTGTCAGACCAAGTTCCAAGTGGGGTGTGGCTTGATTGGCTCTGTTCCTATTTGTTTGAGCAGGGGCAAAAATTTTATCCACTAAAATGGAAGTAGCTTAGAAACCAGGGTCCTTAGCCTAAAGAGTGACTTCCTGAATCAGCCCATAATTCCCTAGACTGGGGCTTTGCTTTATAATTTTTCTTGTGAGCAAGTTCTTCAGTAGCTAATGCCAACAGGTTAACTTGTGTTGAATGAAGTTTGAGCTCCCTAGGTGGTTGTTGGGGACCAACTGCTGGCTGCTTTTGTCTGTTTTATTGAAATTGGGTAAATATTAATTTTAAGTAAGATTTGCTACGCTATACGAGGAATGATATAATCTCTTTTACCTTTCAGAGGCACTACTTATAAACATCTCTTTAAGAGGAAAATATCACATTGAGGGATCCCCTGTCACCATGGCCTGTGAAGCTTCTGGGAAACCACCGCCGGATGTGGCATGGATTGAAAATGGAGTACTGGAAAGTTCAGGGAAGAAAGCTACGTTTTTAAAGTTCGATAACATAAACAGAAGAGATGCAGGACAATATACATGTCGAGCCAATAACTCAGTGGAATTCACTTCTATTGATACATCAATTGTAGTTCAGTGTAAGTACATTTTAACCGTAGTTTTCTATTTCTGAATCTACCCTATTTACAGTGCGAATCCTGTTATTGGGGTCAGTTACCCAGAACTGAAAAATCTGTTCAAAGGTGACAGGAAACAGAATTCCACATCAAATCTTTTTCGGCTTTGTATTCAGTGATCCCAATTATTGGCTGGGGCAATTGAATTTACGTGGAATCATTGCTCATTTTATGCTACTCAGGAGGATGCGACATTTTTTGCCAAGTCATTGCTTTAGCTGGACTGTGTTTAACTCAGAAAATGGCTTAAAATCATTTCCGAATCATTGTGACAATCCAAAATTCGCTCCGTTTGACTAGCGCACAAGGCTAGCGGATATTCTGATTCTGTGTGAGGGCTCTGGTTGGGGCTTAATGGTATGACGATAGGTTTTCTCGCCCAAACTGGGAAACTGAATCTTAGCGGACGGCACAATAACAACTGGGGGAAATAACTCGGTAGAGACGACTCGGCAGCGAGAACGGAAACTTGTCACGATTTCCTAGTACACGGAGATCTACTTCGAGCAAGCTTATACGGACGTCAAGGATAAGACAATCTTTGGTTCCACAGTACTTTTATTCTAGGTCAGGCCAACAAGCGACATGACCCCTAGCATACTCTAGTTTGTAATCATCGAAGCTGTACAAGGTACTTGCTTAAGAACTAACTGGTGTGAGGTGCTATTGTTACAAAAATCGTAATATTTGAATAAGGACACAAAGGAGCGGAAAAAAGTCTCTTTGAAGTTAAATGAAAACTACTTAAATATTCCATCTGTTTCTACGACAGAAAGAATCTCAAAATTAAAAAGACGGATGCAATAAACTCTATGCCATTAAAGTAGGAAACCTAGGTGCGAATTTACAGCTCTGGTATAGAAAACAATACCTATCTTAATTGCAGTAGCGCAGCTCAGGAAATAAAAACGGAAAAGCAATTAAAAGTTTCTGCTTATCTATGCAAGATTGGTTTGGAAACCATCACATGAAAAGAAATTAAATTTACGCGTATAAACTCAGCTGCTATCTACTATGAAAACCAATGTTTCCAGAAAGACCATTAACACTTATATTTACCTAAAAAAACCATGTAATAAATGACAAAAGTGCCGACAAGCAGGTGCATGTGATGAAAGCGAGTAACAACAAAAATCTATTCTAAAAGCTACTGTGGTTTTTATACATTTTTTGATTTTTTTTTTAATGAAAGGACGTGAAATGGTTAAATGTGAAAGTTTACGAATAAATATGTTCCGAATAACACACATCAGCTAATGCGATCAGCTAATAGGCGCGAAAATCGGCTTAAACTAAAACTGCATACCTAAGATTTGCGCACATATTTGCATGTGTGACATTCGAGATATTATTTCAGGGCGAGAATCCATTTTATATTTAATTATTCGTAAGCCTTGCCACCTTATACTACATACTCGACTGCCAAATAACACAAAAGTGACGGAGTGCATTATGGAGTGATTACAAGCTTCACTTTTTTTCTCATTTAAAGACAGGGAAAGGAACGACAAAGCCTGCACTTGAGTAATTGATTTCTATGACTTTCTGGTTTTGAAGGTTGTGTAACCTGCAAGCACTATGCCGCCCCCCTATGAGAGATATCTAATTGTTTCGACGTTCACATTTCCTCAGATATTGGACCCCTGTTGTTCAATACAACGCAAGTTTATTGGGGTCCACATCTCACCCCTTCATCATTCGTTATTTCATTTTAGTGGCTCAAAAAGTGACCGCGGACGAAAACGCCAACTCTCTTTACTACCTTCTACATGATGGAAATTATCTCATTTCATGAGATTGTTTGATGAAATTTTTTAGATGGAATCATTTTATGAAATCTGATCTCGTAGCAAGGTGCTCCTATACTATAGGAGATTAGCGATATGATCTCACATCATTTTTCCACTGCGTGACATTCTCAGAAAACAAAGAAATCAATGATGTTATAAGTCAGGGACTTTTCCGAGGAAATCAGTCAGCATTGGCCGTTTTTATGCTAGAGACGTTAAATTGTCAGCTTTTAACCTCATTGCAGAGGCAAATTTACATTTATTTATCAACTTGGCTGACAATAAGAAAGTACTTTGATACAATTATATAATGTTGCCGTTAATACCACTTATAACCTTGGGGCACCTGTTAGTGCCCTTATTTGTGACCATCATTGTCTTTCATAACTGATATATAGTAACTGTTGTTCTGCTGCTTGTCTTTTCAGACTTTCTGACTTTATCCCTGATTCAAGGGTTATTTTCTTGAACCCAGGAAACTCCATACAAGGTAGGAGGACTTGCTGCTCTTTTTTTCACCCATTTTTTAAACTTGCCTTCATTTTGTCAATCTGTAAATGACCCTTTAACTCCCATGAGTGACCAAGACAGAATTTCTCCTTACAATATCAACCAGATGAGTGATTAAAGAAAACTATAAATTTGGGGATAATTAGTTGATCCAATACTAAAGTCTCTGGAGTAACATTATAAGGATTGTATGGTTGGGAGTTTTAGGAGAATTACAAATTCGATGTGGGAGTTAAAAGGTTAATAATTTATTTGCTAGGAATAACTGGGTCTCGTTTGCATATGTTTCAAATTATGCATGCTCTCATTTCACTTATATCTATGTGAGTGTTTATTATTTTGCCTGGTATTTATGTTTTATCAAGAAGTATGTATGATATTAATTACCTATTTAATTATGTTGTGATTGATGGTTGTGATTATGTTTGGCTACAAACATGTGGAAATACCAGAGATAGTTAAATTAATATAATGGTTATGGCATTGTTACACTTTTGGGTTTGTTCCTGGAACTGCAGTTGTTGTATAATGATCAAATAGTAAAATGTGCACTGATTTTTACTGGTTTTGATCAATCTTCTACCAAAATGAAGTTATTGTGATGCTCATTATATAGTTGATCTACTTTTGAGAGTGGAGGTGTATGATATTCTTTGGAAGCTCTGCAGTTATTTAAGTGTTTGTCTGGTTGCTGTCATCATGGTAGGGCTGCTGTGGCTAAGAGAAGTTTCATGTGAGTGTATATATTGACCATTCTTGCATGTGAGTCCAGGTGATATTGCATGTATGTAACTGACTTGTGGGCTGTGCTCTGCAGATTTATACGGTGTTTAGTGTTTTGGTGAAATGTTAGGGAAACTTGATGTTATGCTGAGAGATTTTTCCACATGTGGTTGATCTGATAATACTTGTATGCATTATGTTAAAGGAGATTGCGCACTGGTTTTTATCAATTATGCAATTGTTGGTCACCCACTTATAGAGCAGTACGTGATGTATTTAAAATCCCCAAATAGGTGTGTTGCATAATGCTTGTGGATGACAATCATTCTAGTTTATCACCCACTTCAATGTAGTTTCAACATTATTATCAATAGTTTCTCCTTGTGGGAGTGGTGATGGATGATGCCTTAGCAATGTTGCTATAACAACTATTATTTTGTTATTTCTGTGGTCATTCTAGCAGTGGCCAGGTGAAGGATGCATATACTCAGTCTGATTATGCAATTGTATAGATGTATATCTTTCTTTGTGAAAGGCTCTTGGTAACCTTATGCCCAAGATTGTCTGGTTGATTATTTAAGGTGCTAGGTGATGAGACATTTGAACTTCCAAGCACTGCAACCCCAGTTGCTAGCTGTGTTAAGATGTTTGTTCTGCTGTAAATAATTATCGGTTAGGGGCAGCTAGAAAATATGGCTATGGCACTAGTTACAAATGGATAGTAATGCAGCACTTATCCTTATAATAGTGGCCAGAGCTTCTTTTTACTGTCGGACTTTGTAATTGTTTGAAAGTGGTGGTGTATACCAAGACTGCAGTTTATTTTGATGTCTGGGACTTTGTTCGTGTAAGGATTAATGCACTGGAACACCAACTGGAGAGGTAAAAATAAGTGTCACTTATACCGAATTAATCCTTTGGGTGGATAATTTACAACTGAAGGTTGTTGGTGAGAAAATTTACTAATTCAGTCTGAGTTCCCCTCTCTTACCCAGGAATACCGAAAAGGTGTAGTCACAGAGTTGGTTATTTCGGTTGACAGAATAATAAATGTCAATGGTTTGTGGTAGTTGTGCTAGATACGAACCTAGTAATTAATGGCCTTGCTCACCATAGATCTATAGTTGCTGGTACTGGCTTAGTGGAGGGTGGAATTGGCTGAAGGTCTAAAATTCAACTTCTCATAGGGATTCTGATTTTCTTCTTTGTCGCATGTACATGACAGGGCATACAAATATGTTTCTTCAGGTAAAATAATGTTTACCAAACCATTGGAAAACCTCCTAGCATTGAAAATTATATTCCTACTGGCCTCGTGAGAGTGCATGGGGATTGGATGATGCTAGTGCAGGTTTGTTGCATGCTTGTGATCACATTTAGCTGCTTTTTCATTGCAGTTTCAGTTGCAGATGGAGGTTGCATCCCCTTTCTTTTAATGCTGCATGTAGAACAGGTTGTTTGTTGGGTTTCTTTGCCCTTATTGTAGTGGTAACTGTAAGAGGTGGATTTTGCTGTTAGACACACATTTTTGCCAGTGGACACATTTTTTTTATGAAGGTGATAATATTACTGAGACTTTTAAGAGCTAATGTCAGCATGAGGGCCGAGGGCTGAGGCAAATAATTGATCTGCGAGACACTGACAAATCACGATATTTTGCGATAACCGAGTTCAAGTTTGTTTTCATATTTTAATCACTTCCTGGCAGTTCAGGGAAGTGATTTGCCATTTTTCTCCCGAGAGCGTGGTTCCAATTACGCATGAGCAGAATATTATTTGCAGCAAAACACGTTTAAACGGTACTACGCATGAGCAGACCATTATTTGTAGGCAGTTATTTGCAGGTCGCGTGGTGGGCTCTCGGCCAATGGAAAAGAAGAAAACAATGGGTCGAATGATAATGTTATTTATTGCGCAGTCCTTCTACTACGTCCGCATCTATTTTAATGTGCAACAGTAAGTTTTACCTCTTTCTCGACATCAACTTCATCCGCGAAATTAGCTTCATCTTCCCACGTGAATTTGTGGCCAGGCAAAAATCCACGTAACCAAGCCTTCATTGGGAAGAGTAACATGGGATCCACATTCTTGAGTCGGTCTTGTTTAGTTTCTATAATGGGACGAACATAAGAGGAAAAGTCAGTAGTAATAATATGTAAATTATATTACTAATCATATTAGTAATCGTTTAAAATACTGGGAGGGTAGCCGAAGCCGGAACGCTGACTGAATTAAGAATGCTTTTTTTTTCTTTTTGTCTGTCTGCCTGTTTGTCTGTCTGTTTGTTCATCTGGTTGTCTGTTTTTCTGTCTGTCTGTCTGTCTGGCCGTCCGTCTGTCGGTATGTCTGTCTGTCTATTCATTTGTCCATCTGTTCGTCCGCTTGTCTGTTTGTCTGTCTAACTGTTGGTATGGTGAAACAGAGAATTAACTCTGAAGTGTAAATTAAAGTGCTACTTAAACCCATGAATAACCCACAGGACGTTAGCCCTAATAAAGGGAAACAGGGAACCACACGAGGCAAAGAAAAAATATTTTGACCTCGGTGGGAATCGAACCCACGACCTCCGGATTAGATCTACCGTTACTCTGCCGACTGAGCTATGAGGTCGCACAGAGAAAGTCGGGGACGATTTAGGATGGTGAATCGCGGCGAAGAGAAAGTAAGGGTACATATGAATGTTGTGCCGCGTAGCACTGAGAACACAAATGGTGAAACAGAGAATTAACTCTGAAGTGTAAATTAAAGTGCTACTTAAACCCATGAATAACCCACAGGGCGTTGGCACTAATAAAGGGAAACAGGGAACCACACGAGGCAAAGAAAAAATCTTTTGACCTAGGTGACCTTTTGACCTTGGTTCGATTCCCACCGAGGTTATGCTATCACCCGCTGACATTTTCTCCTCCTCGAGAATTCTTTTTATTGCGCACTCTTCTGCGTTTGCAATAGCTAATTCCTTTTCGAGCTGTAATCGCCTTAACTCTCTTTCTTTTTCAAGAAATTCCATTTCAGCGTGCAACTTTGCAGACTTCGCAGCCGCATCGATCAAAGCGAGAGAAAGGTGTTTTGTAGAGGAGGAACTCAATTTTGACTTGTCAGACGATTTGGACTTCCTACTGAAGCTCGATTTCTCAGATGGTGTTCGACTGGATTTTCTTTCTAAAGCCTGGATGCGTTCGCAGACTCTAATTCTACACTCGATGAATTCACGATCCCGGATATCAAACCAGTGATACGAAGCGTTCCTTTCCTCTTCGAGTTCTAGCAAATCGTCAAAATCTTTATGCGCGTCATTGAACTCATCTTTCAACTGGTCTAGGTAAAATCTCTCTTCTTCCAATTGTTCAAGTGTCGTCTCTGGCGAGTCATATAACGCGTTAATTCTTTCAATTTGTTTCTTTAATCTCTTAAAGGCGGAATTTCGATTGGTGAGTTTAAATTCCAATTGATGAGCTTTTCCCTTTTCAGTCATTTGTCTTCTACGTCCTGTTCTTTTCGATTGTTCAAAACGGGAAGGCTCAACGCCTGTCACGCTCTTGGGTGGCTTAAGTGTTTGTGGCGTCGCGTCGAAGTCCGGATCCTGCGGCGTGTGGTTACGAAGGAATGCCGGCGCACTACAAACACTCATCGCTATTCCACAAACACAAAGTTCCAAAGTAAAGCAAAGTTCAAGATGAATTCATAACCGATGGCAGAATGATGTGTCGATATTTTACTGTGGCGCTTGCAGCGACTGGCAAATTCAAAACAAGACGAGACGAAACAAATTCTAGGCGTGTCGCGACAAACTAGTGGGTGGGACTACTTTACAGGTCGTCTTCAAGGGTAGACAAGTAAACCACGGAAAACCAAAGATGACGGTTATCGGCGATTTATTGCATCAAATAAACGATCGTAAACTGAAATAACAATATGAAACGAATTTCTATCAATTCCGCAGTAAAGGTTACGTAACGAAGAGTCAAAAACTTACACGAGACAAATTAACGATTGGAATCGATATCATAACGAAATTGAATAGCAATACATCAAAAAATAGCCAGCGTAAACACTACGCTAATATACTAAATAAGATTCGATAACAGAATTACACAACAAAAGGAACTGATTAACAGCTCAAAGACCTCGAACCTAAAAGGTGGGCGTTCACTATCGTAATGTTAGGAACATTTTCTAATTTAGACGATTACAAAACAATTAACGCTGCACAAATGTTCGTTTGTATTCTTTCGCCCATAGCTATAACATTGTAACCTAATCAAAAACAACAAAAATACTCACATATCGGTCCCGCTTGAGCCAAGGGTTAAGAAATCAGAAAAACAGCAAAAGTTCAAGGTTGACAAGGCCACGCCAGATGGAATGAAAAACTACTTGAAAGGGACGCTAACTGAGCTTTTATATGCGCGTGGTGACGCTTAAAGATCCGATTACAGACCAATAAAAAGTGAAGTAAACATTGTAACTACGTTGGTAACTAAGAATAGAGACAATTATTAACTAATCAAAATTGGCCTTTGTATAGTGTCCTTAACAGTTACGCATGTTTATAATTTGTCTCGAACAAATTATCTTTCTGTTGATAAATTGACGTTTTAATCGGATATGATGGACCAGAAAGTTGAACGGTAATGATTTAAGAGGCGCTGCTGCATGAAGGAAAACCCGGAGTTACTCATTTTAGTAGAGTGGAATGTTCGGGTTGTAAAGAGGATAACGGTTTAACCTATCTTTGATCCTTTGGTCGAAGTCCCCTTGTTGATATGCTGCAGGATCAAGGACCTGGCCACCCCGACCGGCAATCTTAACCGTGTCACTTCGGCCAAAGTATATGTTGTCTCTGTACACGTGATGTTGAGAAGTATCGCCATTGGTCAGCCAAATGCAAGTATAATATGTCGGATTACTGACACCTATGATCTCAAATTCATTGCCAGAATATTTGATGTCCTCATCCCTTCCAACTCGATGAGGCTCGTGGTATCTTAAGCCACTTGTTGAATGGTTTAGGTTGGTTTGCATTCTGAGGTGATTTCCGTAGACTACAACGTTCTTGAGACCTACATAAATACAGGACTTGTTGTTATTGTTCTCGTGAGAATACAGGAGTATTCCGGTGCCGTCAACGTAATTCCGCACAAGAAAAAGACCTTGGCCATTTCGAGCTTTAATGCCACCCGTTCCATTCGCAGGCCAACCTCTGACGTAGTTGCTTAATACTGACATGTGGTTAAACCCTTTGAGGTATATAGCGTGGTCTCTTTTTCGTCCAGTATTGGGGCTTCCGTTGAAAACGTTTTCCCCGATTTGCATTCTACTGTCGCATTCTTCATAGAGACAACTTTCAAAGTAGCCTTGGTCGTCTTGAAGATGGTAATGGGTTTTAAGGAATTCTAATTTATTTTTTTGACGCGAAAAGAACACTAGTAGCCCAACTGGGTTGGACAACCAGTGCATATCCTGACTTAATTTGAGACCACACAAGTTGTTATGCAGCATTACATCCACGGTACGGGTGAAACTGAGAGCAACCCCATAAGCATGGGAATCGCGCATAAAAACATTTCTGAGAACACGGCCTTGTCGAAGATCAACCATTTTCAACTGTTTGTTCTTCTCAGCATTGCTCGCATTTCCTGGACTTTGCGATGAAAAGAACATGCAGCCCTCTATTGTGATATTGTTTATAGATTGACCTTTAAATTCTACAAGAATTCCGTCAAAATACAGATTCCTCAGTACAACATTTGTTACTGGTACTCTTACAGCATTGTGTATTTTTATGGCATATGCATCCGAGGCTTTGATAACTGCCATACCACTCTCCGTTCCGTAAAGTTCCACTGAGTCGGCGATGGCGATATTACCGTTGACCAGGTATTCACCACGAGGGAAGAAAACCTTTGTGATGTTGGAACTCATCGCGTGGTTTACTATGGCCTGAATCGCAGATGTGTCGTCAGTTACTCCATCTCCAACAGCGGCACGTAGGGAACCGCCAGGTTGCTTCACGCTTGTCATTCCAGCAGGTAGGCTGTCGATCCCTGTCAGATAGTTTTGCCGAGCTAAGAGATGGAGGAATTAAGCAAATCAAGCTTAGACGTCCGTTACGAGAAATGCTGGTTTGCTGAGTACACCACAGGCCTGAGCACTGTATATTTGAAACATCTTACAACTTTATGAGAAAGCTAGAAGTTTAAAATTACCTTATCAAGCTCTATGAATGACTGATTACATTGCATTGGTTTAACTCTTAAAGAAAATCAGTCAAAAAAATCTGCAGTTCTTTTGCTAGTCAAGAGTCTTTGATCCTTGATTCGAAATGGCTAGTAACGTAGGGGTAAGGTAACTTTATGTACACACGGTATTTCCTTCAAGTTCATTTACATTCAATAACAAACATCCTCTATAATAAGCCTTACGTGCTGATTGCTTTTTGATAATGATTTTCCGTTCTCCCTTGTGAACAGAAGTTCCCTTTATGTGGTGTTTACCAAAGGCCCCTCGGGCAGAAACATTTTCCATCCTTCAGTAAGGAGAAAATATGACTGAGTCAGGATCATATGGGCTTTCTCTCGTCTCTATTTATTTCGTTCCTGTCAACACTTACCAAAGAAGGAAGATGGTTCCCACAAACAATACTACCTCGGATCCTTTCATTTTGTGAAAACTCTTGACAAACACCTTCCAGAGAACCGTGTCAGTAAAAACTGAACACAAGTTACCTACTGATAGGATATGAGATCAAAACTATGTTTATTACCAAGTAACAAACTGAAAATGATGTAAGTTTTACTCATTCGTAGTGACATACATGAGCTCAGATCGTTAGAACAACCATGAATTGGCCATAAAGTCATGTAATCTAGGCCCCACATGCACAGGTGTATGTCGGTCACACGCCACATGGCTTTCAGATTTCTCCATCACACAATTGTCACATTTTCCTGTCAGTTAAGGTGGCTCCATATGGTTATTCGCTGTTCATTTGGCGCGCGCTAGTATCAACTATCAACGGGAATTTTCGCATTACTCTCAATCGAACACCTCTCAAGTCTATCGAAATAAACTTCTGGCCCCGGTTGTTTAAAGGCTGGATAACGCTATCCACCGGATAAATCGCTATCCAGCGGATAAATGTTAACAAAACAAACCACGCTATCCACTGGATAGCGATTTATCCGGTGGATAGCGTTATCCACTTTTCGAACAACCGGGGCCTGGACGACAAAACTACTCTTTTGAACCATCAGTGTTGAATTAACAAGGTTTTACCTGGAATTAATTAAAAATCTCCAAAGATAATTTGTTTACAGTGTTTATTGTGCTTTTATTTTAGTTTTTTTTCTGTTTCCTTCGGTAAAAATTTCCTTAACTTTGACCAGAGGAATCTTCTGAAGGTCAAAAAAATAGGGGTTATAAAAGTAGTTTCGTCGCTTTTAGCGAATTGGTGTTTAATTTTTAGCTCCACTTAAAAAATTGGGTTACAAAGTTTCTTCATGAATTGGCAGACTGAAGGCGTAAACAGTAATTACCGCTCTGTAAAATTTGAAGAAATTCCACCGACGAAAACTGGAGATATTCACGTGAAAGTTTCGCTTTTTTTCGATCGCACAACACGGTACCTCACAGAATAGGAATTCGCCAAGATCACTATTTGAGCACGCGTGAAATTCCCAACCACGCGCACACGCGCGTACCTCTGCTTCGGATCTAATGTTTACATGATCGTGAACGAAAATCGTAGGAACTTTGAACGAAAGTGAACTTAACCTTGAGCTCTTCGCAAAAAGGGACAAAGTTTCGACTTAAGAGCAGCTTCGCCTAACTATCAACTAGACTTGGAAATAGCAAAAAAGTCGAGTTTCTCCAAACTCACCCAGAATGAAGCCCTACGGCCACAAGTTACAAAAATATTGTTTTAAGCTCGATGAATAAAATTTTTTTTTTTTTGCGCAATTTTTTCGCTTCGATGCCCCAAATCGGCCAAAAACGATCGAGAATGCGTGGCGTATTCAGAGGCTCGTAAAGTCAACAGTAAAACTCCTCATAACAAACTGATTGCACGTCGTATTTGTACTTTATTCCTTGTACATTTAGTGCTAAATAGATCGCGATTTGATTAGAACTAAATTATTTGACGAGTTTTCTAAGGGCCCGGATGCACTGGGCAAATTTTTGTTTATTTTGCGAAAAAATCTGTCTCCAGTTGCCTTAAACAAGTGCGCCCGGTGACTTTTAGATCTACCAAATTTTGTCAAAGCTTAAAATACTAAACTTCAAAAACGCCGTCGTCCTGCCTCGGAGCAGGACAAATTTTTGTCAGGCGTGAAATCTGACAGATTTGTTAATTTACACGCCATGATTTGAAGGAAATCGTCAATCAAGAAAATTTGATCGCTATTTTTAGTCGGAGTATTTCAGTCCGAAGCCCGCTGAAATTATATCTAGAACCAGAACGTTCCAGTCGAACATGGTGAAGCCTCCACTGGCATTGTAAAAGTAGCAACTGCTTCTGCCGGAGTTGAACGAATTCAAGGAAGAAAAAAGAAACTTTAAAACAAGCAATAATATGCTGAGGCAACATATTCGATTGAAGCGGTTAAAGATCACCGTAAGCCCGTGACTCCTGAGATCTCATGTAACTTTTCCCGTGAACAGCGAGCAAGCGATGGTGTTTATTTCCGTGTGATTGACACTTGTGGTTAACAAATATTTTGCTGTGTCTCAGTGCGCCCACGCTTGACAAATTGAAAATTTTGGCAGAGACAAATTTTGTCGAGAATTTTGGAAGGACCAAAAAAATTTTGTCAGTCTAGTGCGTCCGGACCCTAAGATAACGACCCAAGACAGCTTAACAAGAGGTCTACATTTTCAAATGCTAAAAAGGCGTTGTGGTACACGGCTTTTCTCAAAACGACTAGTTTGGTCTAAAAGAGCATTTTTTCTTCTTCAAATTAGCGTAATAAAATTTGTGGGTAATTAAAATCGCGAGCGCTGAGATAGCGAACTAAATGCAGCAAATCTTCCCGAAAACGTGACATTTGACCCACGCGTAACGATACCGATTACGGCAAGAAAACCCGGAAGAAAATCAAACGCTTCGTCATTTTGAAGCATTTTCTGGTGGTATCTCTCCGAAACCATTATTGCAAGAAACTATTTCCAGATATGAAATCTTACAGGGTCAAAGAAGAAGCTAAAGAGCACAATTTGACACAATAACTTTGTTTTCTCAGAATTGAAGTCAGTGACCGTTAACGAATTCCAGTGAAATTTGCGGACTTGAATTATGATAGCCGATACTTACCTGAATATTTATATTTATAGAAGAGTCGTCTTCTTGGAGTAACCTTCAAAAGAAGCTGGATCCAGTTTAGGAAACCTCAGCTCTAAAAAAAGAAATGTGAAACGTTCCGTGACCTGCCCGCATGCACATGCCGACCGCATGTTTGTCGTAAAACGGTTTCCATAGGCAACTCCAAAATAAACAATTTCCAAAAATGTAAAGTGAGATTGGTTGTCTTCGTGAACAGTTAAAAGCTAGAGTCAAGTTCTATTACCTGTAAAAGTGCTTGATTTTTATTTGTTTGGGTTGACTTTGCTCACTCAGTATTTCGTACTGTCACGCTCGAATACCGCGAACCGGTCACGCCAAAACACTGTATACTGTGACTGGTTCACGGTATTCGAACGTGACAGCAGGAAATACTGAGTGACCAAAGTAGACGCAACAAATAAAATCAAGCACTTTTTACAGGTAATAGAACTTGACTCTAACTTCTCACTGCTCACGAAGACAGCCAATTTTCACTTTAAATTTTTGGGAATTGTTTATTTTAGAGTTGTCTATGGAAACGGTCAGTGGAATTTGGTTGGTTTTACGACGAACATGCGGTCGGCATGTGCATGGAATTGATCACAGAACGTCTAACATTTCTTATTTTAGAGCTTAGGTTTCCTAATCGGGATCCAGCTTCTTTTGAAGGTTACTCCAAGAAGACGACTCTTCTATAAATATAAATATTCTGGTAAGTATCGGCTAACATAATTCAAGTCCGCAAATTTCACTGGAATTCGTCAAAGCTGATTTCCAGTTCGTACTGCGCAGTCTCAGCGCTCTATTGTAAGTCTCACAAACATTAGAGGCAAATCGATGTTATTAGTTACGAACTGCTTACCTTATCTTTGAGGCGCATTTAGATTCTTTTTCCAACAGTTTCCTTGAGTTTTACAGCTTTGACATTTTTTCATCAAGTGATATCAGAAAGAAAGAAGCACAAAGCTTCGTATCCAAAAATGGCGGTTGACATGAAACTTTAAATTTATTTCATGTAAGTAGATGCGAATTGCTACATTTTGTTACGTCTTACATGAAACAAAACAAAAGTCGTAAACAAACTCTCGAGAGTGCGCAGAACAGACTGGAAATCATCTTTAACGGTCATCGACTTCAATTCTGAGAAAACAAAGGTATTGTGTCAAATTGTGCCCTTTAGCTCCTTCTTTCAGTAAACAAGCTAAAAGATACACAGACCCCTTTAAATTCAAGTTATAAAACTAACTTCTTGAACATGACGAGCCGCAGAAAACTATAAACAATCATTGGATGAGGTTTTTGTGATATCTAGAATAATCAAGGTCGAGGTAGGGGTTATCTGCCGAAGCCGAAGGCTGAGGCTGATAACCCTTACCGAGATTTTCATTATTTTGGATATCACAAAAACGGAATCTAATAATTGTTTTATAAAACATTGAATTAAAAAACTTGGAATTCATGTTTCTGCTTCTTCACTGACGGCAAGCAACGCGAGTCGCGCGAAGTTGACATGATTACCCTTGGAAATCATGCACTGCGGTCATACATGACATGATTACCCGTGACCTTGACATGATTACCCGTGACCTTGACATGATTATTGTATAATCTGCAGTTATGGCGTCAAGGGTGCTGATTTCGAAAATTCACTGTACGCTTTCGACCAATCAGAAAAGAGTTAGAGAGTTCAATGTATAATAATAAACTTCATTTACAAGAAACATCGCTTGGTTTCAGGGGGTCATAATGTAATAAGCGCAACAGAAAAAGTCATTAATAATTAAGCCGAACATGTAATTTTTCTTTTCGTTAATCGGGTGGCAAATTTTACACACACTCAATTTCCGCAAATTAAAACTTGACACAGCGGAAACACTTCGCAAATTAACATCCAAATGACACTGAGCTAATTATAACAGATAATTAAGCAGGAAAGTTTGTTGCTTAGATAGAGAAAAATGTTACCATTGGAGGGCTCGCGTGGTGCATGTAGCTTTTTTGTTTTGAGGAAATTTGTAAGGGAAATTATTCGTTGACAATTACGCAAGAAAGTACTCCAGACTTGTCGTTTTTACTGTTAAAAATCAAACTGTCTTCTGCGTTCTAAAGAGAAACTATCGTTTCTTAAACTTATTCTCTTCACATTAATCACCTGTCGTTTATAACCGGCGGGGGCTTGGCACGAGGAATATATAGCTCTGGGTATTTTAATTGGCAAGATAGTTATTTTGCACCAAGATTTACAACGTTTCTTTCCGAAAATATCGCTGGTTGATCTCCGGGCAAAAACCGTTTGATTAAAACAGCTATACAGACCTTCAGGAAGTTTAAACTGCCTGACAGCAAGAAATGCCAGTGACGTCCTTCGGGGTGTAGCCACTCAAATTTTAAAAAAATTCAGTTTATGCTTTACCTAAGTTATTTAAGTACCATTGGAGAGATCACCTCAAACTGATACTTTTAAGAATTTTGATAGACATGTCGTTGCCATGGTAACCAAGTTTTGGGCCCCCAACTGTGAAAATAATGGTGTTCTTGTAAAAAGGATATCTCAAGAACTAGCGGTCCTATTCACCTGAAATTGGTATCAAAACTAAGTACAAAGATGGCTTTATGTCATGAACCTCAGAAAACCCATATTTTTTATGCCAAGCTATTATAAAATTGCAACTGTTCCTTGATTACAACATTTTTGTTTGTATTATCACCATGGATACATCTGTCAACAACCATGTAACTAAAAATCACTAATAATTTTAGGTTCACAACACAGAACTATACTCAAGCAAACCTCCCTGAAAATTTCATCCCTTTTGGTTTAATACTTTTCAAGAAATCCTTTTTGCCGTGACGGGCACTCTCTCAAAATTGCAAAACTGAGAAAATCAAGTTTAAAGATTTAAGTTGATCAATCAAAATAATCACTAAAGCAACTGGTGCCTTTTGGAAAGTTTAAGCTAAGCTCTTTGATGTTCTCATTAAAATGCACCAGGTGCATATATGTCACCCTCCTTTTCCTGGGATTTGTCATTTTTTTTCTTTCTTTTTCCCCTGAGTAGCCTCCTCCTTGTCTTGTTCTTCTCTTGGAACTTGTATTCAGCTTTCAAAACACGAATCTTGTCCAACTGCTGGCATTCATTTATACAGAATTCACCTGGGGGAATTCCAAGACTCTCAAACACTTTAATAGCTGCTCTTGAACCAATATTAAAGTGAGCGACAGCATCATAAACCCCCAGCTGCAGTACTTCAGAACCAACAAACACCCCCTTTGGCACACGCTCCCAAACCATACCATTGAGTGACTCATTCTGGTTTTGAGTCTTGCCATCAAGACATTTGCTGAGAAGGCTGTCCTCACTCAACCTTTTATAAATGGGTTTGATTTCCTCTCTGACATCTAAAGGTAGGCCAGTTCCATGTTTGAAAGTGTTTGTCCTATTGACCTTGTCCCGCTGAAAACCACACCAGCTTTCAGGACCCTCAGGGCAATGCCCATGGTAATTACTGTCTGCAGAAGAAGCACAGTGAAACAAGCTGGCATAAATTGCCTTCTTCATGGCAGCAAGATCACCTGAGTTGCTTCGAATGGCAATTCCATAGTAATTTTGCAGTCTGTCAATCATGGCATCTGTCAGCCTGCCTTTCCCACCCATCCCTTTCTTTTCCTTCTTTAACTTTCGTAAAGCTGTTCCCAGTCGTTTTTGAACATGGCCAACACATTCCTTCTTTTGAACTTCAATATCATAGACTTGGTATACATCTTTGACTAATGAGTAACTTTTGCTGTCACCATCGCCATAATATTCATCATACTGCAGCTTATGCAGATCTACTGACCTTTGAAACATTCGAAGGGCGCCTTCTGGTTCCATAGCTGGTGCTGAACCCTTAAAGTTTGCCTTGCAAGAGGCTCTGTGGTCTGCTCTCCATGCAGTAGTTTCTGGGGTGTCAGGATCATTTTCATGCTCCCTGCACTTGATACAAACTTTGCTTAGGGGCTCAACATCTACCACTTTCCCTGTATCCATGCTAATAGCACTCACACAGCCATTTAAAGAAGAAAAGCCTCTTCTCTGCCATGTTCCATCAACAGACACTCCACATCTTGCTATGCCCTCATCTGAACCTGGCTTGATATCGTGAATCTCTCTTGCAGTATCACGCATTGTCTCCAGTGAGATCTTCTTTACTGCTCGGAGTATTTCTTTATTATGGCGAGCATATGGTGTAGGTCTAGGAGGTGGCGGCATGTTCATAAGTCCACAAAACCTCTTACCTGCCGCACGTCCACAACCAACAGATCTTGAAGCATACACAAATCTTCTGTTTACTTCAAAGAAACGGCCTATTTGAGCTGAAGTAAAGAATTCCATAGACCAACCACACGAGCAGCAAAGCAAACGAAGATTCGAGGCACAACCTTTGCGTTTCATAGCTTGCTCTTGTAAAATTAAATCACAAACAAAGCATTCTTTGCATGGCATACATTCCATCACAGAAGACAAAATTCTCATATCTACAAACCGAAATCCACTTATGATTGACTCCTTACACTCCTTGATACCCTCAGAAGATGCGGTGGTCAGACCTGCTGGAATCTTGCGGGCAGAAGCTGAACATTCTTTCCCAAGACCTTTGGTGCTGACACTCGTTTTTTCCTTCTTCGAACGCTTCGATTCAGTAGAGTACTGGTTTCCACGATATTTACGCTTTTTTGTGTAACCAGAACGAGCCTTTGGTGGCATTGATAAATAAATTATCAAGCAAAATCGCAATAGGAATAGAGTGAACGAATACGACCAAAATGGTGGATGATAAGTTGGGAAATAGTGTCGCCACATATCATCCGCCATTTTGGGTGCTCGTAACTCACTGCATGTATGCCTGATTGAAATGTCAATAAACAACGGGAATAACCAGGGAGGGGTCCCAGGAGAAATTCCGTCGTTTCCTTTTGACTGCAACTGCGTTTTGTTTTCATAAACAAACCGTTGCTATGGTCGTTGCTAAGGTGAAAATTCATACTCGCTAAGGAATTTAGCAAAATTTTTGACTTTACCTCCTGAATATGGAAAAAAGGAAGCTGTAGAATGAAAGAGTAATGGTTAAAGATACCAAAAAGCACCATTTTCAAAATGAAAGTTTTTTGACAAAAAATACAAATTTTTGAGTGGAAGACCACCTTAAAAGCCAGGATTTTTCAAAAGGGGGGGGGCACATTGTGCCAAAATGAGGGCACTCACCAGATGTCATGTCGTTTTCGGCACAGTTTGTAGGTTGTTTGCTTAAAAATGGCTTATAAAGGGGGGGGGGGGTTTCACGGGCACCCCAGGACCCCCGCTAGCTATGCCTCTGAGAAATATGTGAGCATCACTTCTGACCAAAATTTCACTTCTGCCTAAAATTCCTTTTCTTAAAATCTGTTTTTAGTTGGAGACAGAACCAGTGGACAAAGTTCGTTCGCCCGCTTTTGCGATCGTCTCCACTGACAGCGTGATAGCCTGGAACAGGCTCTTTGGTGCAACGCGAGTCTGCATATTGAACTCAAGAAAACACAATGTAGGCTACAAGGTACTGTACCTTGAGTGACGGCTTGTCCTGCAATGGAGTAGATTCTCATGGCTAAAGCGAAGTCTTCCAAATTGTTGAGGAACATCCCAAAACTAAGAAACTGCTCTAAAGTAATGCCCTACAAACAGAAACACTGCAGGTTTTATATTCAGGAGAACCTTTAAAACGCAAGATTTCTCACCGATCGCTACGCGGCAGCAATTTAAGATGACATGAGAATGACAGCCTTATGTTGTCTTACAGTACTCAAGCACGAATACTATACCCCAGGGCGTCTTTGTTGTCTCGTAGACAAGACAAGCAGTTCTAGCAACTAAAAGAATTCTAGCTTTACACTCATTTTTTAGTAACATAGAGGCTAAAATTTGCGAAATTTTAAGAATATTTCAAGAGTAAACCAGAGGCTGAGTGTTTGAAAGGAATACATTTTGAGTTTTGGGTTAATTTGAAGATATCATACAATTAAATTTTTTTGCTAAACCGTATAAAATTCTTCCTTTCTCTAGATGGCAAACTAGCCAAAAAGCAACAAACACCAAGCATGTGTTCAGCTTTAGTGCCTGCAGACTGGCTCCAAAATTACTTTTAAAAAAAATACATTTGATCGCCCTTTTACTCGCCCTTTTGGTGCAGTTAAAACAATTCACTGTAGAATAAACATCAAATTCTCTACTGCTCTGCAACATTGAATTGGTTGCCATATTCTACATCAAGTGACTAGCAAACATTGTATGACAGCTTTTATGCATATGAAGACAGCACTTTAATCATTCAGCATTTTTACCACAAAAAAAGGAATAGAGTTTCTTACCTTTCTTTGTTTAAGTCGGCTGCAAAGTCTGTCTATGTATTTTTGGATTTCTTCTTCCTCTAACGAGGTGTTTCTCAGCAACAAACGACCAAAACTATCCTCTGGCATGGTCGGCATTCCTCTTGAATATTCCATTAAGTGGACAAGGTTAAGAAAATCAAATTACACCAGTAACCTGCCTTTTCCAGGCTACTTCTTGCCAACTTTTTGCCTATATATATGGTTTAAATTTGTTTTTCATTTTCAAAAACAAGAATATCAGTGATACAAATTCATTTGATTGTCTTGCATGATGTATTTAATTTCTTATAAAAAACAATACTACATGTAGAAGGGACAACATCTGTCTCCTCACAGCTCAACTACTATCTAGACGTTTTTTATGTAAAAGATATCTCCATTTCAAAGACTTCCAACTGAAAATCTTGCATGAACCTGTGTATACGAGGAAAAAGAAGAAAAAAAGAGATTAATGGTGTACTTTGAAAAGCAAGGAAAATTGCTAACTTCAATACCCGATCTTGCATTTTAATATGGCTTATAATATACTAATAGCAAAGGAAAATCTGATTATGGATGGATGCAAGAGCAGAAAACAAAACAGTCATGTCCTCTGTACATCCTCTGCCGGTATAGTTCTCAACAAATGATGAGCATTTGATGTTCTTCACATTTTTTATTTAAATTTTCAAATTTTAAATGTACTCAACAAATTATGTAACTTGTAAGTCTGCATGTTATAAATATTAACTAATATCATTATTCTTATTAGTTCTTCTTATTATTGTTATTGTGACTTTTAGTGAAGAATTACCATGATTGGAAAACAACATTGTGAAGTAATCGTAGTTCTGCAATGCATGTAAAGACTGTTAGTTATTTTCTGTTTCAAATAACTTTAAGGCTGACATATTTATTTATTTATTTTATATTTATTTAACTTTATTTATACACAGGTAAAACATCAGGACTTAAAGTAAATACTAAAATTGCATTAATTACATTATTAAGATACTAATCTACTTCTAAATTAAATCTAATAACAACAAAACTAAAAACAATGGCAAAGTGCCTGCTTTCCATGAATGCCATGTGATTAATTAACTTCATCATTATCAGAAAGGAATCCCCTACAGCCAGATTTAAAACTAGTGAGAGTTTGTGCTTGACGCAGATTGCCAGGTAAGCTGTTCCACAGCACCGCACCACTATAGCTGAAACTGTTTTTCTAGAAAATTGGTGCAAGGGAGTGGGACAGCTAGTTTGCCCTCACACTTCCTAAGAGAATAGGTAGATATTGCACTACGATCATGAATACACTTATGGTTTGCCTGAGCAACCCTAATAAGTTACATACATGGAGAGTAGTAGAGGGGGACAGTAAAGGATGTAACAAGAAGGCCGCCAACAAAAGTTCGAGAAATGTGACGTCCCAACCCCTCTTAACCCCTCGATTTACCCCTAGAAAAGGTAAAACCTTACCTTTTGGACCGTCGGAGGACTAGGGCCGAGTGAAAAAGGTGTGGAACCGAGTGCGGCCTAACATGAGGAACACACAAACAGCGGCAAGTCACCCAAATTTTTTTCCCCTCCTACTTTTATATTTTGTAGCCCAATATGTTCTTATAATTGTGGTGTAGTTTTTTTGTAAAAATATATTTTAGTTTTCGAGAAATAATTTTTTTTCGTTCGACCGCTCAAATATGAAAATTTTCCCCGTGATTATTACCCGAGTTGTGTGACCTCATGTAACGAATGTACTAGACCTACGGTATAAACATAATCCTTTGTTTTATCATCTAAACTTAATCCCCTGTCGTTATTGAAGCTGGCAAAGAAATATTTATTTTTTGGTGAATATTTTTGTCCGACATACTTTTCCTATGTCGAAAAGCAGCATCAAAACAAAGACAGTTTTAACAATGACCGATATGACACAATCTACTGAGCTTCAAGCTTTTAAAAGACCAAAGGATGGTTATAAAGTGACTGTAAAAATTTCCTTGTGTATTTGTGTTGTTCTTTCTTGAGACGAACTCAAAGTCCGGTAAAATTTACTTGATAGCGACTATGAAATGTACATGGTGCGCCTACTTGTCGCCACCGTTAACTAACATAAATCACTACAATTTGCAAAAAAATCTAACATAACACTCTTATCTTGTTTATTTATGATTTTATTAACTGTTTTGATGATCTCGTTAATTATGCTCTACCACATTCTAGCCAGATTTGAGTTCCAGTTTATATATCTTCTTTAACTTATTATATCAGTTGCGTGACAAGCGTGACACAGAAATTCAAAGATGAATCAACCTCCGAAATACCAAGAGATGGGTTTTTTTCCTCTTTGCATGACATCTAGAAAAACCTTTCAGGAATAACTGCATTCAGAAAACTAAAATGTCCAGATCCATCGATGATTCCTTTGCCGGCTGAAGTCAAAGTATGGTTACGGTGGTCAATTTGATTGACAAGCTACATACTGAGTTAGCTAACTGATATGTTTTATAAGCGTCTCATCTTACATGCTAACATGGAGATTTGCTCTTAAGTTAAATTGTTCGTTGGTGGAACTTGTGGGTTTAGTTATCGAGAAGACCAAGTCGTTCCCTTGCGTGATTGTTAAAAAGACATTTCATGTCACTTGCGGAGTTGCAAGTTTTCAGATCCAGAAAATGAAGTTGATCTTGTTTTGTCGTGTGCCGGTGTCCCAGCGGATTTGGACCCCCCGGTCCAAATCCGCTAGTGGATATGGACCCCCCGGTCCAAATCCGCTAACGGATATGAACCCCCCAGGTAGCGGATTTGGACCCCCCTTCCGCGGATTTGGACCCCTCAACAAAACTGAGTGTAAACATCATCCTTAATGTTCTAGTAAAAATGGATGATAC
Source organism: Pocillopora verrucosa (assembly GCF_036669915.1). Classification (NCBI taxonomy): domain Eukaryota; kingdom Metazoa; phylum Cnidaria; class Anthozoa; order Scleractinia; family Pocilloporidae; genus Pocillopora; species Pocillopora verrucosa. Next base: position 7,544,217 of record NC_089317.1, read on the forward strand.
TTTACGTTCCAGAGCGTACTAAAGTATGTTTTCAATTCAAAACATGCGTATCGTTAATGCATACGAACTGGCATCCCGTCGGATGTTTCTTTTGACCAAGGGAAAATGGGCAAGAATTTAGTTTAATGTCTGGAGAGAGGTCGTTTTTGAACCTTTTCCGCGATAGTCGAACACCGTTAGATTCAATAAGTAACAAACTTGTGACACTAATTTATTTTGTTATTGTTCAATGCCCGAGTGTAGGGACGACATGGTACAGTGTTAGGGATTTAAGACTGCCTCGGAGGACGAGTGGCTCTGCATTGTCTGCAGATTGCCAGACTCTAGACGTTTTCGTAATTGTTAGGGTGTTATTTCGGATCCCTCAACAGTTAATAATCGTTAAAATTGGAAAATAAGATTGAGTTCGATGTAATAGTCTCCACTTTTGTTAAGATGTTGACATTAACGTTGATTTGCATCTGAAAATAAGCTGAGAGTTCCAATAGTTCAGAATAGAAACATTTTTACTTATCATAGGCTTTTCGAACGACTTGTAATACGAGTAGTTTCTTCGCTCTTGTTCAAAAACTGTTGTTATTTTAGAAAATCAGACTGAGTTATTTTTGTGACTGGACGCGATAGTCTCCACTATTGTTATGACGTTTCGTACCAATCTTGATTCGCATCAGAAGAAGCAAAGATTTATTGTAACAATTTCAATAGTTCGAATGCAGTAGTTTGTTCACATCTAATTCTTGCGTATACTGTTTGACTCGCTATAATGAATGCGGTAGAATTGGAACGAAATAGCTGTTGTTGTTGTTGTTTGTTTTATCTTTATTGAGGAAATGTTGTGTTGTGATTGAAAAAAACATCGACAAAAAAGCTTGCAAATAGAATTAGTTACCAAATATGATACAAAGGATGCTTAAAAGGAAAGTTTGGTAGGGGGGTCCAAATCTGCGCTAGCGGATTTGGACCGGGGGGGGTCCAAATCCGCTGTGACACCGGCATCTTCGAGACGCCAAAAGATGTCGATGATTTTATAAATTGCCCCACTCACTGATCAAATCTCGGTGTTGGGTGGAATCGTGGTTCCAACAGCAGATGTAGGGTGCCAAAAGAAATGTCCGGCCATGGTGAAGTTAGGGTTAAGTCGGTTCCAAAAGCTGATAGGGCAATTAGCAAGCGTGTATCACAGTACTCAAGATGTCTGGAAAATTCATACAATCTGGCTTCGGTAAGTAGGCTACTTACCACCGTGAGCAAAATTACGCGTGACGTCAGAGTTAAGTTTCGATTGGGAATTGGTCAATAGGCTACCAAAAATTCAGTCAGAGGCGGAGTTTTCTGAAGTAATGTCTGAACACTTTGTTGGCTCTCCAGCGTCTAGGGGGACCCGTAATTATGCACACGGTGGTGAAGGGCCCTTCTGCACTAGCGACTAGACAAAACATGTTTCTCTTCTCTTCAGAATTTGTCCTTGCTAAATGTCAAGTGTGATGCACGTAATAGCACCCCCGGGGGACCCCTTTACATAAGAGGGCGGGGGTGGGCGCCTGGAATTTCGAAAACGACCGCTATAAAATTATAAAAAGTGCTTAAGTCTTATCCGTGTGGGAGTAGCAACAATAAGCCTGTAAAAACAAGTCTTCATGTCCCTTTCTGTCTTTTTGAATGCTTCCGTCGCTCCCTCAGAGGATTCATACAAATATGAGAGCCGTGCCGCGTTTACATTGAACAGGTAGAAAAAGGTCGTCCAGAATAAGTGTTTCGTTCTGTAATGAAAACCCCAATAAACTCATTCAGAAATGACTCATTTCGAATAAATTTTACGCTGCTTATTATGTGACAACCGGTATGAACTCGTTCTTGTACAAAACTCAATCGGATATCATGTTAAAGGCCCCTAAAAGTTTTTATTCCCAGAGCATCACGCTTTGCTCGCCTGTCGGAATACTAAAAATTTCAGTAGCGTTGAAGCTACAACCCGCTTTTAACTGCTTCGCTGCTGCTGAAACAACGATTAGTGAAGAAAGCTCATATTTTAATATTTTCAATCCAACGTAAACAAAAATCTTTATAAATGGTAAATATTCACTTGTGTCGGTATCAACTATTGCGTGACTAGCTTATGATATAAATGAGGGAGTGGAAAACACAACGCAAAACCTGAGCTCCTTTCAAAAAGTAATACCCAGGCGTAATATAATAATCGAAACGGCTAATAAAATCATAAATAAACAAGATAAGAGTGTTATGCTAGACTTTTGTACAAATTGTAGTGATTTATGCCAATTAATGGTGGCGACAAGTAGGCGCACCATGTACATTTCATAGTCGCTATCAAGTAAATTTTACCGGATGTATTTGTCTCACAATCTTCTTAGTGATCCGGATGCAATACCTTCGAATGAATTATATTTTATATTAATCGAGAGAGGTTGTTTTACATTCACAGTCACAGCGTTGGTTCATTCACTAGAGAGCTCGTGTATCTCGCTGAAAGGACTTGACACTTTTGATTCAAATACCTACTTGGGGTTCAAATGCCCCACCCCATCCGGGTAAGGTTCAAGTTTCCCATTCACGGAAAGGCCTTTTTGGTCAAATTCCCCTCCTTCTCGGGCACTGACGTCAGTCATATGTCTTTGGGTTGCCTGGAAGGGGGGGTTCTTGAATCTCCGAATTGATCGGCGCATTAGCAGTTAATTCGTGATTCTGAGCAAGGGATAATTTGTTTGTATTCTCTTGTTCTAAGATGTACACGCTCTGATTTGTTGATGACTATATGAAAAGATGTTGCTGAGTCTGTGTCGTTTTCCTTTAGGTTCTGGGTTTGGATTGACCCATTGAAACGACCCTTTGTTATGCTAAAGAATCTTGCCGATGGCCTCTGTAGAAAGCTGATGTTACAAAAAGTAGGATTTTTCGCTCGTTTATATGCTAGAGGGAAACCTACAAACTACTTGCTGACTCTCTACTGCTTCCCACTCCATCTTAAAGAACAAGTGTATACTCCTCTACCTCCAATTGCTCGCAACGTTTGTGCTCAAGGGGGGGGGGAAACTCGCTCAAGCCACTGTGTAAAGAAGATCAGATGTCTGTGTCTCTTTCCCAAGCATTTACTGTGATGCAAGAAGAAAATCTAGACAACTTCTTGACGTGAGTTTATCGATTTTTGCTCATCTATTTCCATCGTGTCCGAAAACTTGGAGCAGATATGTAAGGAGAAACGCATCCTTTGCCTAGACAAAAAGAAATACCTAGTATTTATATATTGTTTTAATTCGTTTGTGCTAGGTTTCTCGGAACTGAAGCTTTTGAAAGAAGTTTGCCAGTAGCCATTAGCGACCTCAGTAACCTGCAAGTACAGCTATACACGGGGAATCAATTTGACAGGGAAACATTATGCACGCTGTATTTCATACCTACCGTTTCAGATCAGGTATGTGGTATATGAAGTTGGGGAGCTGTTTTGGAAACTTCATTTTTGAAGCACTTACCCTTCAGCTGAGTAAATCTCAGGATTCACCCACCCCAAAGATACCTCCATCTATCCGACCGGTCTACGCTCGTGTGTTAAGTGCGTGGCTAGGAAGCTTCACAGAAGAGTAAGTTAGCTCTTTCAAATAACTCCTTCGCTGTACTTCTTTTTCTATTTTATCACCATCTTGCATCGTTGCATCTCTTTGGTACTGGTGATATTAAGTTCGGCTTAAATTGCCACTGGCAGAGCAAAACTACTCTTTTTGTGGCATATCTAGTCAGACACTTTGCTGAAGCCTGACTTTTGCATATTGTTAGTGAAAATAAAATGAGGACGCTACCACAAGGGCGATTTTACGTTCCCGTGAAATCACGGGTATAGATCGTACCAAAAATCGCTCTTAAAGCCGCAGCAAAAATTACCAGTGCGAATGGCCGCTAAGGTGAGAGGTGTTCTTTTTAAATGACCGGTGACCACTCCATGACATTTCCTCTAGAGTTTCCGTGGCTTTAAGGGACTCTAGCTTGGTAAAGGCACAGGGTATAATTTATATCCTTAGAGAGTCAAATGAACCATTAACCCATTGAGAGCAATTTTCCAGTGATAAGGCAAGAGAATTGATGGATATAAATGTCAGATAGAATATTTTTTCTAAGATATTAAATTTCTCTGTTGGAGAGCTCTTCTCCCAAGAACTTTCCTTCTACAACACAGGTAGCCCTGCCTGAGCAAAAGGAAGATCAGGTGAAAAAGCCAACGTTCTAAGATATTAAAGAAAACAGCTACAAGAAATTAGCAATTTCAACCGACACTTCAGATATCCAGAGTTTTCAATGAAATATGTCCTTATCTTTCCAGATCTTAAATTTAAAAATGGATCAAACAAAAAGATTTATTAGAAGTTCCGTGTTATTTATATTTTCCTGAGCTTATGTTCAATATCATATTCTATCAGATGTGTCGCCATCGAAAAAAAATATATGATAATAATTGATCGTTTGATTTTGATGAAGTCACAAGCTGCAAAAAGCCTCCCATAAGTTTAGTTGTATTTTATTAGCGCTTTCCAGTTGTTGTTTAAAGGTATCAGTTCGTTAAAATTGGTCATGTAGTCTGATCGTCCGGGTGAGTGTAGTTCTGACGACCCTAGGGACTGTTTTCGGTAGTATTGTCTGACGTTTTGACAAACTCAGCAGAAGTCATTATCAGAGGGTCCAGTGAAGGGTTGTTGCCAGTCGATTGTGTTATGTCCGGTTTGTTTAGACCGATTGGTCACAAATGCACACCCTGATAGATTCAGAACGATTCTAGAACCCTGTTATGTCATTTCAGGTTGCCCTGGAATCCAGCAAGGCTTTCCCTTACCGAAAGCACCTGAAGTAACAGATTCAAGAATTTTCTCAGAAATGGTTTTGAATGTTACAATCTTAGCAGACGAGTGGAATTCACTGAAAGGTGGATTAACGACGTTTAACAGAGAACTTGCCATTAATTTGGCAAGCCGTACCGACACTCAAGTCACTTTCTTTGTCCCTCAAGGTGCATGTGGAGAGGAAGAAAAAGCTGCAGCTGAGAAAAATTGTGTTACTATTATTGAGGCAAAGGAACTTATCGCGTGCACTCCCCTCGTAGAATTGTTTTTTCCACCGAAAGACCTTCGAATTGATGTAGTAATTGGTCATGGCGTGAAGCTTGGTCAACAGGCTCAGAAGATTAGAGAATCTCATGACTGCAAGTGGGTTCAAGTAGTGCACACTGCTCCAGATGAACTCGGTATGTACAAGGACTATCCGAAAGCTATCGCAAAAAGTGAAGAAAAGAACCAGCGTGAGGCTAGTCTATGCAAATTAGCTGACCTTGTCATGGCAGTCGGGCCTAAATTGAAAGGTTTCTACTCCACTCATCTACGCTCTTTCAATAAAGATCAGGATGTTGTGGAATTTACACCCGGAATTATGAGAGATTTAACTGATGCGACGCAGTCGCCAAACGAGAATAACGTGTTTCAGGTCCTGATGTTTGGGCGTGGTGATGACGAAGACTTCGAGCTAAAAGGCTACGATATTGCCGCTGGGGCATTTACAAGTCATGAGCTGAAAAACGACTCCTATCATCTCACATTTGTTGGAGCGGCCCCAGGAAAACAAGAGAAATTGGCAGCGAAGCTTCTTAAACATGGCATTTCTAGAAACCAGCTGTCTGTCAAAGAATATATCAAGGATAGAGAGCGATTGAAAGAGCTGCTTCTTCGTATGGATCTGGTTATCATGCCCTCAAGAACAGAGGGATTTGGACTCACTTCTCTGGAAGCCTTATCCGCTGGTTTGCCTGTCCTTGCTGGCCACAACTCAGGCTTTTCAAAAGCGTTGCAGAATGTAGAATTTGGAGGACTCTGTGTAGTTGACTCCGATAAACCCGAAGACTGGTCAAAGGCAATCAAGAAGGTTCGTCAAAAAGAGAGGGAAACGCGGCTAAAGGAGATGCAACGATTGCGGCAATCTTATGAACAGACCTACAACTGGGAAAAACAATGCGAGACTCTTGTGAGGGAGATAAGGAGAAAAGTTTTTGGTAAGCAAGTTCTTTTTTTTCCTTTCCTTCTTTGCCTTAGTCAAATCTTCGACAATTGAAGCAATGGCTTTTTTTGAGTCTGCTTTTTATTTGTTTCTCTCTTTTATTGTCCATTTATTCGTTTTCCTCGTCATTCGTTTATTGATTCATCGATTTACCTTTAATTTATTCATTCATTTATGTATTTAGTTATTTATAAACCTGTATGCTTATATATTCATACTTAACTCTTTCTCATTCCTTCTTTCCTTTATTTATGTCTTCGTAACTTTCTCTCTCTCTTCTTTCCTCTTTCCTACCACTTAGTCCATCATCTCTTTGCCAATATTTCTACTACTACTTGAAAATCATCTTACATTCTCTGAAACTGTAATTACTGCTCTACTCTTCAGCGTAGAACCTCAGTTCATCGACAGTAAAGCTATCAAGACACCGTGAGAAGCACACAATATGGCGATTCAACACAGAACTTTTTACTACCGAAGAAGCTAGACAAGTAACGCCTTTTTTTTTAATTTTTTATTTCATTGTATTACCAAGAATGCGTTTACTCAAATTAGGCTTTGTAAGATCACCAGATTTAGAGGTAAATATTTTAGTTTTGATAAAAATTTCCTCGCAGTGTAGTACTGAGGTTTCATAGTCAATGGTTTAACCCAGAGACAGAACCAACAATTTAAAAGAAGGCATGTCACTCATAAACATTAAATGGATATTATATTTGTTTTCGACATTCCGTTTTTTTTTTTCCACGAAAAAGTTATGTAACTCTGCCCTATTTGAGCTAAAAAGCTGACACGAACTATTCTTGCTGCGTGGGGATCCGCCACATCTGAGTCACAAAATATACGTCTTATTCAGATAAGTGTCGAGAGTTGTCCAAGAGTTGTCCGGGAGTTATCCTTCACCGTGCTCAGTGATTGGCTTAGACAACGCACACCAACTAATTTCAACCAATAAGATACAAACCAATAACCATCGCGACTTATTTACTGACGTTTTCCGTCAGGTAATTTTCCTTCAGGTAGTTTGCGTTTTTTTATTTTTTTACTTCGAGTAATCGACGGTTATGATTTAACACCCAAACGAACAGCGCTCCAAGAATAATAGGAATTGTTTCAGCACGAGAACTTTACGATGATTTGTTCGAACCTCCATCTACCCTACTGTGAAACTATGTAGCACTTAGTTGTTTAACAGGCAAGAACTCGAACAAATTCATGAATTTAAAGCTCAGACCTGTAGTAATCTCCTCAAAATCAAGTCTGTCAACGCCCATCAAATAGGATAACAAAACACGGCCTCTTTCGTACGTAAAATTGAAACAAATACTTGGTGACTCACACTGTAGGTTGCAAAAATGTGTCGTTTTCCAGACCAACACCCCATAGTTGACTCTCTGGCGGAATAGCCAGCCGGCAAAAAGCACGATTTCAACAGTATGAGACAATTGTGAAAGGTCTGTCGCCACGTACAGACGTGTGTGAGAACAATAAGACATGCATTCTGTAATTCAGTAGGAAAACATAATCTTTCAAATAAACATACTACCATAAGTTGTTGTTGGTTTTTTTTCTTTGTAATGTCCAAAATAATAGTTATAAAAACTATTTCATTCTTCAATCCTCCACCCATAAGTTAATTTTACCCTTCAGTTATTCCGTCATGCAGCGCGAAATTTAAATACACGCACATTAAAAAATCGAGCCGATGACGATAGTCTTCTACATGATTCAACGGCGCGGTAGGCTTCGGACGTTAACACCAGGTTACACATGCTCTCATAACCTTTGCATCGCACAGTGAGCCTCTAATTGAATATATCTTTCACCAGTTTCAAGCAATATAAAGGAAAAAACAGTGACATCTCTTTACTTCAGGCACGAAAGCTGCAGTCGCCCCACCATCCACCCCACCGTGAATATTTGCATCCTAAAAAATCTACCAGAATCACCCCCCTCGGGGAGGATTTGTCTTATCGTCAGTTTTGACGATGGTTTAAATCTGCCGCACGTAAGATAATCGGAAATTTTGAAAAATCCCGCGTGTATTTTGACGTTGTTTCCGCCGTTGTTCCAAAGTAGCCATATACGGTCATCGTTAATCGTTTAACAAAGCCTGCTGTAACCTAAGCGGATCCGCTTTTCTTGAGACGTAGAGGCTTCGAAAAGAAATAGTCGTAGAAGGCAGTAGACAGGCAGTGGTTGATTTCAAACAAGGAACATTGTCAGTAGTACAAGAAAGAATCTAGCTGCTGTGGTCTGTTACGATTGGAACTGACACTGATAATAATAATTTTAGTAGCGTCGTAAATGAAAGTCGGAACAGAAAGGCGAGAGACTAAGTTTGATCGTGCTTTTTGGATGCTTCTGTGTTTCAATACGCATGCCCAACCATGAAAAATGACCTGTGTGTCAGCATCAGCCCGTGTACCTAGCGGTCTTGTGCGCGATTTGAAGCGTCAAGCGGCGGAGCTGCGAAGAACAGGCCGTGAAGCTGCGAGAGGCTTTAAACGAAAAAATAGACGGGGTTTTCCACCCGAAACTTCCCCGCTCGTCTCTGTGGTTCCGTTGCCTTTATTTTTCAGTTACTGCAATTTTCAGCTGCAGTAAGATCACAGTTTCCTCCAAAGAAATTGCAAGCCGGTTCTGCCAATGTTGATTAGGGAAGTACTATCGCTGTACAGGCAAATATTTCGAGTAGCAAGGCATTGAAGAGTTACAACAGCCGCAGATACTGAGGTTGAGAGACTGTACATCCAAGATGAAGCGAGAAAATTATTCCGTAAGAACAAGAACGTGAGTAAGGATTTCTCGAAATTTCTGCTAGTATTTTGACCTTATGATAAAATGTGACTCCCGTCTTTCGGTGTCTTTGTGAAGGAATTTTGAGATGAAGTGGCTATGACTTATCGGTTCTTAAACTGCATCAAAGAACACGCTTACAAGTGCACACGTCCGAAGGCCATGCCTATCGAATCGAAATTTTAATAGTGAAATTACAGGAGATATGAAAATGTTTCTTAATTCTGCCTTTTTAAAAGATTTAAAATGAAAAGGTCATTTCTACTTGTGAGCTTTTTGCCTTTGCCCCTGTAATCTACTAGCTTCCACGGCCGCTTTAGTTTGGTTTGTACAATTTCATTTTCAGATAAGTCTTTGCATGAGACAGAATTTAGAAGATATCCTATTTCCGTACTTTCTTTTAGAAGATTCAGTGCCTGATTTTGGATCCTTTTGGTTTGTGCTGTTCGTTGCTAAATGTTTCTGGCAGATCACTAACACAAAGGAGATAAAAATTCGTCTTTATAAGGCCAATGCACGACTAGAGATAGGTATGTAAGAAAAAACTTTCATTACTTAGCATGCTTAGCGGCAGATCGCATGTACAACTAACAGTCATGTTCAATATCACAGTCGAAATTTTGACTTCATCGCGCGGCTGGAGCTCTATGAGTGAGGTGCTCAAAAAGTAGTCCTCGGCACATCAAAGTCAAAATTAGAGCTCCTTCGGCGCGCTTAGGTCAATTTTTTGTCGCTGATTTTCTTTTTTACTTGCGCAACAGGTAGTCGTGAGTGATAAAATTCCTTGACATGGCAGTATAAAAAATTACCCCTCAAAATTGAAGATTATCTGTAACGGTCGAATTGGCCTCGTCTCTGCTAAAGCAAGATGAACCTCTTAATGCAGTGATAGATTTATTTTCAACAGAACGTAGTGATGCGAACTTGACGTGGAAGTCGTTTTCTTTCTCTTTTTTGGTTGTATGTTAAACGTTCCTTCATTTTAAGGTGAGAGGCAAAGTGTGATGCCAGCAGCCTTGCTGTCATGGATTACCAAATCAAGTATCCAAAAAGTAGGTTAAGATTCATTTTTTGGGATTGATAATATCGATAGTGAACTTGCACAAATAAGCCGATGATGTTCAAGAAAAAATGTGAAAATATTTCCAATAAGTATTATAACATAGCTAGTAAATTTGTCTCATCAAATTCAATTTCGCGAGCGTGCTTCATATTCCTATTGTGCACGCTCATGACGTCAACAAACATATCCCTAGAGAAAAAAGTTTCCATCGGGTTGAAGATGTTATAAAACAATTGGTTCATACGTCAGCTGTGTGTTCATCGAGATGTGAAGAACTTGGGAAGTTTAGAGAGCACTCAAGAAGCTATAGTTACGCCTACGCCTCGAGCAACTCTTACGCATCTTTCGTGCTCTCCAAACTTCCCGCGTGCTTCATACCTCGATGAACGCACGCTGACGTATGAACCAATTGTCAAGTGCCACATTCTCAGAATCAACAACATAAATGGTTATTACCATCAGAAAAAAAATTAAATTTCAAGTATCTCGATATACAGTATTATTAAGGAATTAAAGCACATGTGTTTTCTAGACGAGGGCAGGCGGAAATTTCAAGTTCTTCTCCCTGACGCTTGTTAAAGAGCTTGGTCTGTACTGTCTAGTTTAAAATGCTATAGCCATGGCTTTCCAGTTTTAACGATGATATGAAAGTAAGTCACAAGTATTCGAATTCTCCTTTCAGTCGTTGGTCGTGTCAGTAAAAAGATCTGTGGTTAAGTTCCATCAATTTTAAGGATAGTATAGAATGTTTTGCAAAGAAACAATTACAGAAAAGAATCAAGATATGTCTTTGTAAACTACGTTGAGAGAATATCATTAGCATTTAGACATGTTGCGGATAGCTATATTGTGTGCTTTTTGTGGGATTTGCAGGGGGTGGATCGATACAGAACAGCGATGAGAAAGATGGCAGCTGATCTCCTGCAAGTGTGAGAAGATTGCAAACGTTTAGAGGTGTGATTAGGTGTCGTATTAGGAACTGTCTTGTTTTATAGGAAGATGAGTTGATAATTTCTACTCGTTTGCACAAGTTCGGCCTAGCGAAAGTGTTTTCATTTCAACCTCTTTTTATACTAAAAGGCTTGTGTACTTCTAGGTTGCGATAAATCTTTAAGTTATCCAGGGGCGATTTAGCGTTTGCGGCGACCAAAAAATCTAGATTCTCAAGTTCCAAGGGGCGTCGCTCCAAAACGCGGTTAACGAGGTGTTAGGGACTATTTTACAGATCGAGATAACAAACCAAAGTTGACTGTTTGCACGAATCTTTATTCTTGAAAAGCAATCAACCACGAACCACTATCAACCGTGAAAAATCACGATCAATTGCACAGTCAATCTATCGATCGTAAACTGAAACAACAATACAACGAAGCTCTATAAATCTAATGAAATGTCGCGGAATGCATAATCAAAGAATCGCGTGTAAAGAACTGGGCCTAAACGTCGATAAAGAGATTAAAAATGACACAGAGCAATGCAAATAAAACAGTACAAAGTACGAACGTTTTGGTACAAATTACAAAAATTTTAGGTGGCTGGATAACAGCCCATTGTTCTTATCTAGATGGTGGGCGTTCACTTGCATTTGGTACCACTTCGGCCTATAAATCTTAAATCAATCGCGAATACGGCAATACAACGGAATATCTATTCGTATATTATCGCCCGACACTGAAAAGGTAAACTAGAAAAAAAAAAAGCAGTTACAAAAGTACTCACATATCGGTCCCCCTTGTGCCAAAGGTTGAGAAAACGAGAAAGAATGAAAGTTTGCCAAGACATTTCAAAACTTAAGAAGAACTGATTAAAGGGACGCTAAACTCATCTTTTATATGCACGTGGTGACGCCGAAAGGTCCGATTACAAAACCAATAGCAATGCAGAAAAAAACAGATAACCATTGTAACCATGTAAGTATCTAAGATCATTCTGAAATTAGTGAACTAATCAATAATCAATTCAATAAAAATGAGCCTTCTGGCTTGTGTCCTTAACAGGCGATCAGGGTGAGAGAGAAAGTCCTCGAATGTAGGCCTTCATTTATTCTTTACTCTTTAACCACTAAGAGTGACTAACATCTGATTCCCCCTCACAATATCACGACTGGATCACACATAACCAACTAAAGAAACTCCTAGTTGTTAGACAGCACCTTAGTAAATGTTCATAGAGCAGTATGGAGAACACGAATACTGATGTAAGGGTGTAAAGGGTTAAGGTGATATGCGTCTCGTGTTTCTCCCTACACTTCTTGAGTGCTCTAGCCGCTTCCTGGGTGCTTTACAATAGAACAGAGCACATTCAAGGCTTCTCTATTTGTTTTATAAAAAAGAATCCCTTAAATTCCCCTCGCATTACTTTCAATTTTCAAAACAAACGTTGTTTTCAAAGCGAACAACGGCATCGTCAGAATGCTCTAGACTCTCATAAAGCACGCTACAATAAGCCGATCAGAATCCCTGTTAGAATGGTACAAATAATCTGATTGGGTGTACACGACTAAAACTGTCAAAAATGTCAAACCATCAAAGTTCACATTCTGCAATAGTTTACAAACTTAATAGTTCGGCAGGTCGAATTTAACACTTTTGCCCGAAGTTTTTTGAGTCTGTAAAACATAATCTTAAAGTGAAATGTTCAGTGAACTTCAGCCGCATTATGGCTCATAAAAACACGTGAGTTTTTTCACATAACAAGGTAGAAAACAAACTGTTCAAGGCGCTAGTTTTATGAATGAACGACAGCCGAATTCATCGGAACATAAGGATCGCTCGGAATAACAGCGCAGCAAAACTCAGCTGCAGTGACTGATGTGGCACACCATGTACACTTCATAGTCGCTAACAAGTAAATTTTGCCGGACTTTGAGTTCATCTCACGATAGAACAACACAAATACACAAGGAAATTTTTACGGTAACTTTATAACCATCCATTTGTCTTTTAAAAGCTAGAAGCTCAGTAGATTCTGTCATATCGGTCATTGTTAAAACTGTCTTTGTTGTGATGCTACTTTTCGACATAGAAAAAGTATGTCGGACAAAAATATTCATCAAAAAATATATATTTCTTTGGCAGCTTCAATAATGACAGGGGTTTAAGTTTAGATGATAAAACAAAGGATTATGCCGACAGAAATACCGGAGGTCGAGTAAATTCGTTACATGAGGTCACACAATTTGGGTAATATTTAAGGTGAAAATTTGCATATTTGAGCGGTCGAACGAAGAAAATCATTTCTCGAAAACGAAAATATATTTTTACAAAAAAACTATACCACAATAATTAGGACATATTGGGCTACAAAATATGAAAGTAGGAGATAAAAAGAACTTTGGGCGACTTGCCACAATATTTCAAATTTTTTCGATGGATGCGACAGACTTCGGAATGGCCAGAGATGTGCAGCAGGAAAATATTTATGAACAAAAGACTAAAGTAATCATGAACAATGGGAGATGGGGGCGGTACTACATATCGGTTAGTTTAGTGATCTTTCACGATTATTGTTGTGGTAGAGCTGATATACTCCTGATTTCGACGACAGAATCCTTGGATGGAACCGTAATGAAAATATTAGCTATGCGTATACGAGTATAATTGTAAATATCACTGTCTTTGACCAGTCGCTTCCTATAATTTTTAAGTTTTTTCAAAGAATATTTGAAATCTTTAGGGCCGTCTTCCCGTGAAGTGGACAGCTTATGAGGCCTTGTTGTATGGTAAATATACCGCCAAAAGTGACGTGTAAGTATACCTGATTATCAGCTGTAGCAATTTTCCAACAAGTTTTATCAATAGGATAACAGAGATGGTAAGTTTTGAGCTCCGCAAAGAAATAGAGAAAGATATTTTTCATCCTCTCACAAGCGTTGGACAATAAAAAAATTATCGAGTTCCCACTGAGGAATCGAACCTCAGACCATCGAATTCCGTTCTCCGATGCTCTACCACTGAGACACAGAGACTCTATGGTGCGCGAGTTCTTTTATGAAGTTCGTATGACACGCGTCTTGCATACTGCAAGGGTCAGCGATGTCGTTAGATTCATGTTTGTAAATAAAAATAAGAGAGAGAATCAGAGCGCGGAATCCGAAGGTCTGAGGTTCGATTCCTCGTGGGAACTCAGAATTTTTTCTTTGTCCCACACTCGTGACAAGACGAAAACATCTTTCTGTAAGTGTTATCAATTTTAATAAGGACATGAAGTCTATGCTTTGTCAGAGAATACATATATTTTAGTTGTCGTATATAATGTTAATGTCTTCAGTCACCTAATTTATATTTGTTTGATTTGTCTTTCTGCAGATGGAGTCATGGAGTTTTGCTGTACGAGATTTTCACCATAGGTAGATGTTTTTGCCATATACCATAAGGTAGTTGAATTGGTAGGAGTATCATGAGTGTTATTTCTGTCGTTTAACAGCTGTGTTCACCAGTTAACTTTTGATATACTCTTGCAAAATATCCAATCATAGCGAGAACCCTAAAGAGGGTCATTAGCCTATTCTCTTACACTTCGATAGGGGTGTCACTTAACTTCAGAGACCTACGCGGGTAGTCTTGAGTCAGGACTGACTGACCAGGATTAGTCAAAAGTCACGTAGTTTGATGTAAATGTCCTTTCGTCAATAGACGTGTTGATCTAAAAAAATTGCTATAATTACAGGGTATAGGAATAAAATGAAACTCTGTACCATGTGTAAGACTCGAGTACTCCTCGATCTCTTTGGGAATCTTATCGGTGTTTATCACCTTGCATGTAAATAACATTATCTCCTAGGATTTGTCGTCACAATCAGGAGCATAATTCGCGAAAGTGTGATGATATTTTAACGCTCACCATTAAAATGCACAGGTTTCCCCCCTGGAGATGTTTATTAAATCATTACTGTTCTTTCGAGTACCCAAGAGAGGATCAAACAAGAATAATGAGAACGAGTGCTGACCATACAATTTTGGAACAGTCAACAAAAGTTAGTCCGTTGGGAATTACGGGTAGTTATCTTCACGTAAACTGCGCTTTGTCACGAAAGAGGAAATAAATGGATTGGCGACGGGACTTACGATGCAGATACTGGAGCTCCCTGCTATTCCCGGCGTCCAGTGTATTGTTTTGGCTGGAATAAGACTACTTATCGTTTCACGTACATTTCCTGATAAATGCAAAGCGTAACAGTATATGACGCGATGATACCAGCTGAGTGAAAAAAAAACGGGGGAGGGGTGGGTCGAGTCGCATACTGTTTTGCTGGTAGTATCGCACAGTTAATTTATTTCGTTCTGTTTTACTAACTGAACGCCTGGAACCGGCTAATGACTCTAAGTCCCTGCATTTTTTAATTCAGTGGTCTTGCTTAAGAAATGGAAGTAATCCGTAATCAATGAACCTTTGTCTTTCGTACAATTACTTTGTATACTTATTATAATATGTGCACTATATTTAACAGTTGTTCCATGAGTCCGCACCTGATATGGGTTGGCTATACCAATCTCGTCCAATCTATCCAACAAGTCAGAGACAGGAACCTATTGGAATAATTGACCACACAACTTGACCACTAAGCTTGTACAGATGAAATGTTACCTATAAATTCATGTCGGTTCATTCTGTCAATTGAATTTGAAAAATTGACCCCATCAGAAAACCTGAGTAGCCAAAAAAGTAAAAAGGAGACGTTGAATTCCAAGTGTTTAAAAAAATATGTGGATCAAGAATTTGATCGAACCCAAACCCAAACCCAGAGGCTTCACAAAGCAGAAAAAAAATTGTTAGGTTAATATGTAGTTCAGATTAACGCTCGAATAAAATATGATTTGTTAATAGCTTCTCAATAGATTCTCTGGTCTTTTTGTTTTATCGTTATGTAAATGAAATGGGTGTATTGAAGAAAACACTCAAGGAAAGATGACACCCGAGCCATGGGGTAAAAAATGCGGGGTAGAAAAGTTGATTGCTTTTAATAAAGCAAAATGGTACTCGGCTACGCCAATTGTTTCGTAGATTTTATCGAACACCAATTTTTCAGTCAATACGACGGCCCCAAACCTGAACTCTACGGTCGCTACATCGACGACTGTATCAGCGCCACCTCCTCTACCAGAGATGAGCTGACTCAATTAATAACCGTTATCAATTCATTTCGCCTGGCTTTGAAATATACCTGGGAAATTCCCGACACTTCTTTGGCTTTTCTAGACATAAAAATTTCAATTAAAGTCAGAAACAAGAGCGAATGGAATCAGTGAGTTATCAAATTTTTTCACCTTTTGGTAATCCGTTTTACCTCTCAATTTTTCTTCAAATTAAAGCCACCTGAAGTCAATATCATATTTGATAGTCAAAACGGGAAAAAATTTAATCACATAAGCAACAGTTAAGCTACGTCCGAAGCTGAATGAAAATTCAACGCAAGCAGTTTATTCAGCTGTACACAAAATACATCAATCTACGATCGAAGAAACGTTTAAGGGTACGACATACAATACTTACTAGACAAGCAATCAGGTGTCTTTGAGTTCCAACGTATAGGCAAGCGAAAAATTTTGTCAACAGGTTGATTTAGTGTTTTGTTTAACTGGAACAGAGTAAAGCTTGCGATCGAGGATAGGTTTCGTTTCAATATCCTGACCTCAATTTCACGCTTCGAGTGTAAGAGTTAAGAGTTATATTCCCAGTGAGACAAACATTTGGTTAAATCTGTAAAACGTTATACCCTAATGTTCAAATGTTTTGCTGCGTGGTAGCGAACGGAGAAACCAGTATTATGGTTGCTTAAACAGACCCGCAGTCGAAGTTGAGGTTTTGTAATGAAAGATCCTGTTACAGCGTAGATATTTCGACACAAATTCTGTAATTCCTATAATGGAATTTTTAAGGTAACCGGTTGTTCTTTCTGTTGTGACAACGTTATACCTTTTCTTGACCATAAAGCGTTGACCTGAGGCTAGTGCTGTAAGTTAATCTTAAAATTTAAGAGAGTGTCTCTATAAGAGCGGTCCGGTCGATTTTGCTTGAGACACGGATTTCGCTTCGATTTCTCGTGTGTTGTAAGACATTCATGTACCTATACTAAAACCACAATCAGTTTGATCGGATCTCTTTATTTTTCAGAGTTTTACGGAAATTAAATTTCACTCGAGCGAAGGCTTGTCGTGACACTTTTCAAGACTTTAATTTCATACAACTTTGGAGGACAATTTACAAAAAACTACGGAACTCAGCAAGAAACAAATACCACAGCCATGTATATTAACTCTATTTTATCTATCGAGGCGACTTTCGTAAACATCACGTGTCGATCAAGGAAACAGGAAGACTTGAATGACACCTTATCGGTTCGCCTAAATCACAGACGCCAAAACCGATCAAATTCAAGCTAAATTTTTGAAAAAGTGAGGCGTTCTTAACTGATCCAACTAACATAGCTAGGAAGAAGGTGCCATAGAAAAGGTAACTAAAGAAAAAAACTTTGCGGCCCGACCTTTACGAGAACTTTTTAACTCTGTGAACTTACCTAATTTTCGGCAATCTCCAAGTTTGGCCGCCATTTTGAGGGACTTGTCAACATGAAGCGTAACCGAAATAAATCAAGCAGATAAATCTAAAACCGTCAGAAATACATACGAAAGCAATTCAAATGAACTTTACTTTCAATTCAAGCGGCAAAATTTGAAATTGTTCATTAAACTTACAATCCCCATGCGACCATTTCTTTCAACAATTCAAACACTGCAACTAGTGTTCGAATTCCCCTCGTCGATTCCACCGCAAGAAATAACCTGTGCCACCCAAGCTTCGACTCGAATGTGAAGTACGAATCAAGTAACATAACTGCTTCATCTTCGCGGCAATATCACGCTGGTATTTTGATTTTCCGATCGACAAGAACGGTGATCAGGAATCGATCGGTTTGTTTACCTCATAAACGTGACCACTGACCAGCCGCTAAGTAAAAACAGCATAGCGTGGGGTGGGATGGGTGGTGGGCTTATCGTCATAAGATATTCGAATACATGCTCAAAAAGCTCTTGGACTATCAGTCTAAACAGTGAAGGCATGCTTCTCGGAACAGACAACTTTTATTTTATTCTCATAACTTTCTCCTTTAAATTAGAACTGGTATTAATTAATAGAGTTATCAATTTATTTTTAACCGGGTACCCATATAACCTTTTTGCTTGTCATCAGTGGTATAGAATAAGGTGTCTTTTCCACCAGTACCTTTTATTTCTCAGCCAAGACTCACTATCATCAACTTTTTTCTTGTGCTTCTTACGGCATGGGGCACAGAGAGCTGAGGTAAGCGATTGCAAATTTCTCAGTTAAAAGTAAAGCCCAGTAGCATCCATCAAGAATTAAAAACCGACATGCACTGTTTACTTTTATTATTCTTAATCAAATAAGGGGTGTTTTAGTCTGCAAATTAAATCATACTGGTTAATGAGAATCATACAAACTGAGGAAAACTGACCGCAAATAATTGTGAACCGTACGCATGAGTAAGTATACAGCTATTTCAATTTACGTTGTCGGATCAAAGCTTCAAGGGTACGGGACAAGACCGAAAGGCGGTATGGGTAGATTAGAATTAATTTTAGGCTTTCGGGGTTGTCGGCGCGAGATGGACATGGACATCGGAGATCTTCGCTGTATGGACGAGGCATTGTTAATTTTGCTGATAATTATTCATTAAGATCCCATATTCCCCTTCGGTCTTGTCTTGTAGGCTTGAGGCTTTGATCCGACAACGTAAATTGAAATAGCTGTATTGCGTTGTCAGGTGATTTGATCTTCTACAAAAACATTATTGATTATCAACCGAGCAACATTGTACATATTTCCATCTGTAATTAAAAGCACTTACACATAGATATATTTTTTTTCAACGTGATGTGCACTTAAATACCCTTCGTCTAATAAAGAATTTCTTCTCTTTTCAAGCAGATATGTCACGTGACAAAAATAGATAACAGAAAATGTTACTGAAGACTACCTGATTCAACTGGAATAATAACTCCAAACAGCTTTTGAATGTCCTGAGACATATGCAAGGGTATTACATCTCTGCCTTGGATACGCTTCCTGACACCATCATGATCAGGATAATGAAGTGTTACCTTTGCACTTCTCCAAAACTTTCCCAGAGTGTGGCGATGCCTATAGCAAATCCACATTTTTTTTTGTTTATCCTCCTGAGCGAGGTGAAATAGGTCAATCCTTGCCAAGATAAGCTCATTTTCACCTAATAACCTCTTTAGACAGGTGGCAGCTTATCAAATGATGTTTTACTTCATCATTGCATTCAGACAGTCGTACCAAACCACCCCGTCCCTCGCCACTGAACCGTACTGTTTTCACTCAGCAGCTGGTCTGCGGTCACGTTTATGAGGTAAGCAAACCGATCGATTCCTGATCACCGTTCTTGTCGATCGGAAAATCAAAATACCAGCGTGATATTGCCGCGAAGATGAAGCAGTTATGTTATCTGACTCGTACTTCACATTTGAGTCGAAGCTTGGGTGGCACAGGTTATTTCTTGCGGTGGAATCGACGAGGGGAATTCGAACACTAGTTGTAGTGTTTGAATTGTTGAAAGAAATGGTCGCATGGGGATCGTAAATTTTGAAGACATAAGAAGACGAACGCATCACTCGTCAGTAGTTTTGGTGATAAGATGCTATTTGAAATCTGCCGTGCGTGCCTCGTTAAGATGCGTGACCTGTAGTAAGAGGTGGTATGAAGTGAATCACGCGTTGTTGCGTGGAAGCAACTCTAACGAAAACTCGTCTCCAGCTTTAGGAGAAAAAAAAGGTTGCTCATTTCTCATGTGAACCTTAAAAGAATGCCGTTGCAATTTTTTTGAACGATCTTTCTTCCGGAGGCCGAGAAACACATTGGAAAGCTAGTTTCATTGCGTGATAGTGTTACTCGATTTTAGGTGTTATATTTCATTTGCGAATAATATTATCTGCGCATGTCATTAACAACTCCCTTCTCTGAGGGGTGACGCTATATCGAAGGCATTCGTCGAGGGTAAGAGTACACGGTAGTTTTGGTCAGCGGGGACATTATGAAACCCGAGAATATTGCGAAAGCCCGCGGAAGGATGACATCTAAAAACAGAAGACAATTTTTGATTAAGACACTAGAATGCGGAATGCGTAATGATGGCGGCGACTAATCATTCTTCTTTAAATAAATCGGAGATTGACTTCCTTGAGGAAAACCTTAAAAATTTTTCTTTTGAAAACCAGTACTTCTTGGGTTATTTCGACGGGAAAAGAGACGAGTTCGAGGATACGCTCGAGAGATTTCTTCTTATTAGTTCCACATGCTTTGTAAAGAAGGCCTTGCACTCAAAGGAATTAAATCACAAGAAGTTTTCGAAAAATGGTAGCCAGGTTCTTTTATTTTTAGCTGATTTGTTTGCCTTTATCAATTCGGTGTGGGCCTCGTAGAGACTTGATCTTTGGCCGCAATTTTGTAAAAACTTACGCAATGCTCCGGGCGTGAAAGTGTTGAAATATTTAAAAGTATTTCATATATAGGAAAGCCCTTGGAAATCACTCTAAGTGCGTAATCTAGTATACCGAAATACTTTTTCAAATTATACATTTGCAGCGTCTCCCGTCTTTGAACACAATGGTGGTAATGCACCGATCCAATTTTTTGGCAAACCGTTTACCATCGTAAGCATTGAAACTCGGCATTGCCTCCACGGACCAACAAAGGTGAGAATTCCTTTTGAAAAAGAGTTTGAAATATAATGAAAAGTACCAGTAGTATTCGATTTTTGCGTAACCCGCGAAAATGTTATAACTTTTCTTGGTATTTTAGTGGAGGAATCCATCGAGCTTTTCGCATACTGAGGAAACAAAATCGGGAAGGTCATTTACATCCATTTACTTCAGAATTTCCCATAAACGTAGGGTGTGTACAATTCTTGAAATTCCCGTTCGTTATTTCACGAATTATCTAACGTTTCAGTGTTGACAAATTTTTCGTATTACGTAAGTAAAAAACATTGAACTTCTCTCAATGGACTCAACGCTGCAAGGAGAATTTCTCTCATAATTTACTTTTTAAGAGACGACATTACCGTCTAAAATTCAAACGTTACTGTTAGGCTTATTAGCGCATTGATAACCTAGTTAATAGCTCAAACATACTGAAAACATTTTTATTAGTTTTTGTATATCTTGATCTGAGCCACATGTGAGTAAACAAAAACAGAGAAGTATAGTTTGATGGCTTGTTTTCATGAATCTAGGATTTTGGGAATCGCTATAAACTACGCGATCGCGCATTTAGTAATAATTCTTCTTCTCCTAATGATTGATACTGGAAGAAAATAGTAACGGTAGGTGTCATGCTATTTTATGTGCCCGTTATAAAAAAATAATTTAAACTCGCATTTATCTTACAGGTAAAAATCCCATGAAAATTGTTCAAAAGAAATATATCTCAGTGGTTATTTTATGACAACCACAAAATATTCAAACAAAATCAAGAAACTGCCGCAGGAGCTCATAGTTCCTTTGTTCAGAACGATCTTGAACAATTCTTTTTTTAATTTTTCGTGGGGAACAAGTGCTGAAGCTTACATGACATATTTTTTATTTAACCGCTGTACTATAAACTTGTGTGTTCGACCCTCGACGAACGCCTTCGATATAACATCACCCTTCCTTGAGTCTGTTGGAATACCTACCTTTTATGACTTTCTTCGTTCTCTCGACGGAAGATCAGGAAACAAGGAAACGAATCGGTTTAACTCACATTACTGTCCATGAGAAGAGTTGACCCGAAGAAAGAGCAGGTACAGACAACATAGTTAAGTTATTCACTCCGTAACTTTAACTTAAACTTCAATAAGCCGTTGTTGACTTTCGGTATTTCACTCGCGTAAATGCGTATGATTACGAAAATTTTAACACAAGCCTTTGGAAATAAGCGTATGGTGAAGATATACTTGATACATAAGCTACTTTTTTTCTCTTTTCAGGACGATTGCGTAGCCTCTTCACATACCCCGGGTGTAATTATTTCGTTTAAATCACCATTCTGAGATGTAAGTAGATTCATGAATTATGAATTGATGCGCACTAAAAAGTCACTTTATTTGAATTTCATACTTTAGTCAGGGTCTGTTTTGAACTCAGACCAGCTGTTTTACTTCCAGCAGTCGTTTCTGATCTAGACTAAAGGGACAGGGAAATGCTTTAGTGAAGATTGGAACACGCAATACGTATCAGTCTAGGCGGAAGTTGCTATTTTCGAGAAAGCGAAAGCCTTTACTCACAGTTCGTTTTTCGGTGCCATAGAATGACTTGCCTTCTCTAATTCAATGACATGTTATCCGAGAACTCGAGTTAAGCATTATTTATCGATGATATTTTTTTCAACAAAATTATTGTGCCTTTCAATTCAATCTGATCGATAAACCATAGGACATTTGACCACAAGTAATGTTTGGGACAAATCATGCAGTCTTTATATGATTAACTTATTTTCCACAAAATGTGACTCTTATTTGGTGCATGTAAGCTGATAAATCTAATAGTGCTAAAACATAATGTTAACAGAGAGGCTTTCTTATACAGAAAACCCAAAAGATAGGGAATAATTATTTCCATAACAAATAACCATTGAGGAGGGTAGGATTGAAAGAAAATGGCGATTGAGGTTCAGTGTGCACTGAAGAGGTTATTGAGCATTTGAACTCTAATCCCAAAGCAATCTTTCTTTGTGCCTTAGCATATAGCTTTACTTTACCAGTAACAGGAACCACTGAATAGTCTGCAGATGTTAAATTATGCAACAGCCAATTCAAAGCTAAGTTTCCCAAAAACTATTGAAGTTTCCTCGGCAATTTGTTGAATGACATATTTACAAATTAAATTTCCTCAGTTCCCAGTTCAACCTGCTGTGTTCTAAAAATAGCAAACACATGCAGTACCCATGAATTGAAATATCTGAAGGTTTTACCATTATAGGATTCCTCTTGGGTGCAATTATTTTCGAACAACCCCTTTTCAGCATGATCGGGTGAAACAGCCTTATGTCATCTATGTCTTTCAGATTGTCCTAAAGCTTTCTTCAGTTCATTACACTGTTCAATAGCAACAATTACTGCCTTAACCCTTTAACTCCCAGATCCAATTTTTAATTCTCCTTACTGTCAGTTATACAATTCTTATAATGTTAGTTCAGAGGATTTAGTATTGGATCAACTAATTATCCCTGAATTGAAATTTTTCGTAATTCTTGTCATTTATTTGGTTGATTATAAGGAGAAATTTGGTCTTGGTCACTCATGGGAGTTAAAGGAATAAATATAGCACCTTAAATGGAATTTTTGTGACTGTCAATATCTCTCACATTTGATTAATATTTATTTTATGTTTTTCTTTTTCAGAAATTATTACATGTCCATCATTTTCTGACTGCTCATATTGTGATTTTTTGAAGGCAGGAAATCTTAACAGGGCAGGTAGATATGTTTTTTTTTTCCATTTTTCCCTCTTTAATATGACATAATATATGTAAGGATTTTTTGTGTCTTATTCTCATGGGAATGAAAAATGTTTATGTTATTATGGGCTATTCTCTTTTTTTCATGAATATCAGTTTGCTTTGAATATAAAATATAATGTTAAAGTAGCAAGATAGGCCACTAAGTAAATTTGCATCAATCTTTAACCAGTGGTTCAATCCTTTGAATTTACGCTCAGGAGTATAAATTGAATGTTGTCATCCTTCAATAGTGTTTGACACCATGTCTTATTATGATGGACCTTGCAGCTGAAATGCATGTAATGATTAGAAAGTTGCTTTGGTTGTTACAGGTGTAATGACCAGTATAGGATGCAACTGTTCACTCTTATGCAAGGTTCTGTATTTGTGACCATCCATATGATTTTTGGG
Organism: Pocillopora verrucosa; assembly: GCF_036669915.1. NCBI lineage: Eukaryota > Metazoa > Cnidaria > Anthozoa > Scleractinia > Pocilloporidae > Pocillopora > Pocillopora verrucosa. The sequence goes on from NC_089317.1 coordinate 7,568,056, forward strand.
AGAAAGGTGATAGCAAGCTTAAGCTCACAACAGGCTTCTACTTGAAAACATCCATGTTTATAATTATCAACTTCTTGATCAGCAAAAACAAAGTTGGAACATTTGGCTGTGTATGAGTTGCATTAGGATTTAAAGCAGACACTTCAATTACTTTTTTTCATGTGGAGGTTACTTTTGATGATGTTTGTAGCATATTGAAGCACAAAATCTAACTCAGTGCTGGACGAATTGTGACAATTACATGTAAACAATCCAATATGTTCAAGATATTCATTAATCACAGTTACATACGGCCAAAATGTTTGTGTAAAAGTATATTTCATTGGATGGCCAGAGGAATTTTTAGGGGTTTGTAAAAATAATGAAAATCATCATGGCCCATACCATTTTACAACTGCTTAAATGATGAAATTTATAATATTTCATATCTAGCCCAATCATGGATTTTTAGATTAAGGAGACCCTTAATTGTTTAAAAAATAGTAATCTGAAAGTTGACTTTGTGGAAAATGGCTAAGAGAGGCTGTTTATTTTTGTCCAATGAAAAGTGTGTGAAAATGGCTGGCATGATGAAAGGTTTAAAATGATTAAAGTAAGACACATGTATTCACTAAATCTCACCAGTGGAACAAAACTAACAGAACTCAACACAAGGAAGACCTTGTGGATAAGATTTTTTCCAAAATGGGTGTACTTTGTATGTGTAAATGAGAGCAAGTAACATTGTTTTGTTATGGATATTACATAATGTCCATAATAAAACCAGTCCTCTTTTTTTGTTTTCTCTGAAATTATAAACCATTTTTTTTGTCAGCCTGGCTCCTTTTTTACTTTCTAGGGGCCTAAACTTGAGTGTTGTAAATTATCGAAATCCTGGAAAACACATGAAAACATAAAGCCCACTTCATTTAATGGAAATCATATTAAAGACATTACATTACAGACATCACATTATAGACATATTATATTATGGACATTATGACTGCATGACTTTAATTATGGTAAATTTCTCTTTGGAGAAATAAATGCTACATGCATACCAATTTGTTCAAATTTATCACATCCAAGTTTTCAGTGCTTTTAACTAAACACCATTAACAATAACCATAACAACAACTGTACATTGATTAGGAGAAGTAACACCACGCTGACTGAGGAGTATAAATTTTCAAAAAGTGTGAGTCCAAGTGTGAATAAAGTTTTTTGAGACATACATGTATATTTAGAGTCAGCACCTTCTTTTATAATATCTGAAGATAACAAATTAAAATATAACATGCAATGTTTCAGAAATGTAGCTTAAAACAAGCAATACTTCAACTTTCAAAGGCCATTGCACTGATAATACTATAGAGAAAGTTGTCAATTCATGCAGTTCAGTGCAGTGTAACTTTCCAAAATAGTATCAACTGGCTTATTAAGAGTCAATGAATAGTACTCTTACAAAAAGTTCAGAACAATCCAAGTGTTGTAATTAAAGCAGTGTTTAACTACTGCAATCTGCAGCTAGTTTGATTATTTATTTGAAAACATTTTCTTTTTGAAGATATTTAAAAAGCCTCTTGAGATATGAAAGACTTGGAACATGGAAACATCCAGTGCCTTTCGGCTCTCTGGAGTCATAGAAGACTCTTCTCTTGTGGACAATATCAATATTGCTTCTCAGAGGCCAGTTAAATGTTTTGACAACTTGGTGAAGAAATTTGATTTCAACCTCATTATCAGTAATCCTAAGGGCTCTTCCAATGTAAAACTTGCTGTCACACCAGAAATCTGCACCAGAAAGCAAGAACCAAAAGACAGCAGAAACACTAGTTAGAGCATGCTCATTAAAACTGAATCGTAAGGAGCATGCTCTTTATGGAATACTAGATACCACTATTACATGTACACCTAAGTTTAGTATTGATGTTATGATTATCAGCTGAACCAAAAAAGAGAATTAACTTGTAATTGGGCCTGATTAGGATAAATTTATCAGTTCTGACAAAGTCAATTATCAAAAGTTCATATTAAATAAATAAAAATATTCCCTTATTCTTACCAGTGTAAGAAAAAGTTCCACAGCGTAATGTCCATAACAAAAATTGTGTAATGTCCATAACAGGAAGTTTTTACCTCAAACACAAAATCTAAATACAGAATAAGGAATACAACTAGATTTTAAAGTTATGCAATCTGCACGATGTGTTGTGTGTGTGTTCTCATCTTTGTCCCTGAAATCATATGGAGGTTCACATTTGGTCAGCCTTTGTGAATCATGGAGGTTTTTGTGGTTGTTTTTGTTGTTGTTGTTGTTTGTTGTTGTTTTTAATTCTAGTTGACTTTTGATAATTATAAATGAATAAAGGGGGTATAAGTTTATAAGGAAACTGTGGTACTGCCTTGGTGGGAGAGTATACCAGGATAATTTAGTATTATCAGTTGAGTTGATAAGGTTTAAAAAGATGACATTTTGAGTGTTAGCCCTTTGTCAGAGTAAACAAATTGTCAGCTTTTAACCTCATCGCAGAGGCAAATTTACATTTATTTCTCAACTTGGCTGACAATAAGAACGTACTTTGATACAATTATATAATGTTGCCATTAATACCACTTATAACCTTGGGGCACCTGTTAGTGCCCTTATTTGTGACTGTCATTGTCTTTCATAACTGATATATAGTAACTGTTGTTCTGCTGCTTGTCTTTTCAGACTTTCTGACTTTATCCCTGATTCAAGGGTTATTTTCTTGAACCCAGGAAACTCTATACAAGGTAGGAGGACTTGCTGCTCTTTTTTTCTCTAATTTTTGAAACTTGCCTTTATTTTGTCAATCTGTATTAACCCTTTAATTGTCATGAGTGACTGAGACAGAATTTCTCCTTACAATATCAACACAATATCAACCAGAGAAGTGATGAGAGTAAAGAACTGTATAAATTTGGGGATGATTAGTTGATCCAATATTACTGTAAATTCTCTGAACCAACCTTATAAGAATTGTATGGTTTGGAGTGAGGAGAATTACAAATTTGATGTGAGAGTTAAAGGGTTTACTTAACAATTTACTTGCAGGGAATAATTTTATCCTGTTTGCATATGGTTAGAATTCTGCATGCTCTTATTTCACTCATATCCATGTAGTATCAATTATTTTTTCTGGTAACGTTATGTCAAGAACTATGCATTATATTACTTACCTATTTCATTATGTTGTGATCGATGGTTGTGATTATGTTTGGCTACAAACATGTGGAAATACTCTTAGAAAATGTTGCTGAAATTCTGGTCATCCTTTTAATATACTGCTGGTTGAATTACTGTGTACAGTTAGGTTTGTGGAGTGCTTTAACTGTATGTTGACTTGTGAATATTAACATTTGAGAGACTTGCTTTTATGCTGATTGAGTCATCTCTTTGGTTCCTGTGTTGGGTGGTAATTTGGTCACTGATTAAGACTTATAAATGTATATAAAATCAAAGTTTAAGCTCCCCTCCTAAAACAGGAATATGGAAGATCTTGTGCAGACATCTGGTTCCATCCTTGACAAAGTACATAATCACCCCACACTTGCATGTCTTGGGAAATTAGTACATTCTTACAAACTGTCTATCATAGGTTTTGCCAAGTTAAACCTAACTTAAGTCCTTCAAGGTACCCTTTGGCAATTAGCAGCTACCATGGAGATTTTGTGTAAATTATTTTTTTCATGTGGAGAGGTTACTTCTGATGATGTTTGTAGCATGTCAAAGCACAAAATCTAACCCAATGCTGGATGAATCATGAAGATCACATAAACAATCCAACACATTCATGATATTTATAAATTGCCATTACATAAAGCCATTGACGGCCAAAACATTTGTGTAAATTAAAGTATATTTCACCGGATGGCAAGAGCAATTTTTACAGGATGATAAGAATAACCAAAACCATCATGACCTATTCTATTTTACAACTGCCTCAATAGTGAAATTTAAAATAAATTATTTCATATCTAGCCCAATCATGGATTTTTGCATAAATTATTTTTTTCATGTGGAGAGCAAGGTTACTTTTGATGATGTTTGTAGCATGTCGAAGCACAAAATCTAACCCAATGCTGGACGAATCACAAAGATTATGTAAACAATCCAAAATGTTGTGGATTAGAAGACCCTATATTGTTTAAAAAATAGTAATCTGAAAGATGACTTTGCGGGAAATGGCCAAGAAAGGCTGTTTATTTTTGTCCAATGAAAAGTGTATGAAAATAGCTGGCATGCTGAAAGGTTTAAAATGATTTCAGTAAGACACAATTGTATTCCTTAAGTCTCACCAGAACAACAAAACTAACAGAACTCAACACATAGAAAAACTTGCAGATAGGATTTTTTCCAAAATGGATGTACTTTGTAAATGAGAGCAAGTGCAACTGGCTTACTAAGAGTCAATGAATAGTACTCTTACAAAAAGATCAGAACAATCTAAGTTTAGTTATTAAAGCAGTGTTTAACTTCTGCAATCTGCTGTTAATTTGATCATTTATTTGCAACATTTTATTTTCAAAGATATTTAAAAATCTTCTCAATATATGAAAGACTTGGAATATTGAAAGGTCCAGTGCCTTTCAGCTCTTTGGAGCCAAAGTAGTTTCTTCTCTTGTGGACAATATCGATATTGCTCCTCAGAGGCCAGTTAAATGTTTTCTAAACTTGGTGAAGAAATTTGATTTCAACCCCATTATCAGTAACCCTAAGGGCTCTTCCAATGTAAAACTTGTTGTCACACTAGAAACCTGTACTGCATCTCAGAAAGCAAGAACCAAAAGACAGCAGAAACACTAGTTAGAGCATGCACAATAAAATGGAATTGTAAGAAGCATGCTCCATATGGGATACTCCACCTACCACAGTTACATGTTCACCCAAGTGTGATATTAATGCTTTGGTTATCAGCACAACCAGAAAAGAGAATTAACCTTTAACTCCCAAGATCTAATTGTTAATTCTCCCCTCTAGCTGCTACACATTTCCTTGTAAATTAGTTATGAGAACTTGGTGCTAGACAAAGATAGCAGCTTCTACCTGATAAGTTTGAATATTCTCATCACTTGTTTCCTGAATAATGTATGGATTTGTAGGGAGAAGTTTTACATTAATCACCTCTGGGAGTTAAAGGGTTAACTTGTAATTGGGCCTGATTAAGATAAATTTATCGGTTCTGACAAAGCCAATTATAAAAAGCTCATAGATAAACAAAACCATTCTTTTTCACCAGTGTTAAAAAAAGGTTCCACAGTGTAATGTCTGTAACAAAAATTGTGTTATGTCCACAACAGGAAGTTTTTAGCTCAAGCTCAAATCTAACTACAGAATAAGGGATACAACTAGATTTTTAAAAAGCTAATGAAGCAGCTTTGTTCCTATTATTTTAAAATAATTTTTGTCTGAATAGTCAATTCACAAAAGTGTCGAGCAAACACAAAAAATAATATTGTAGGTTGATTTTTTAACCCAAAAATTTTAGAAGCCTTTGTCAAAGAAAGGAAAGTTGCTTTTCTGCTGATGGTCATGTACCCTAGCTGTGTGAAATGTTTTTACAAATTATACATTGAAAACTGTGCAAAATAAGTTTTTTAAGGAAATTAGGTTCCAAAAAATTGGTCTCTGAATGTAATGTCTGTAACATGGAATTGCCCTCGTGATTCTCGGAATCATGATGGCACATTTTATTTTAAAGAAACAGTTGTCAAAGTGACTTTTAAGACTTTATTATGTCCTTACAATCATAGAAAAATTGTGCAGGTGGATTTTACTGATGAAAATAGAATCTTATATATGGTTAATGATAGAACCGAAGTGTTTATTGAGTAAGGTGTAGAAAGAGATGAATATGTATAATGAAAGGTTTTAAAATTGAATGCTCTTCCAGCTTGTAACACAAGCATGAATGAGTGATTTTTTTATAACAATATCTAATAAACAATAACTTTCTATTAAGCTGTTGTTTCTTAGCTCCGCCTGAACAGTTAATGAGCTAGAGTGATATTCCCTGAGGAGGACAGCCTGCATAATCTATGACCAATCAAAGTTCTCCAGAGCACAGTTCACTGCTAATATTACAGATCTATATATTTTTCACTACTGTTAGTAAATGTCATGAGAACAATGGGCATTTTGCATGATGTGTTGGTGTGTTGTGTGTGTGTTATCACCTTTGTCCCTGAAATCATATGGAGGGTCACATTTGGTCAGCCTTTGTGAATCATGGTGGTTTTTGTTGTTGTTGTTGTTGTTGTTTTTTTTTTTTAATTCCAGTTGAATTGTGATAATTATAAATGAATAAAGGGGGTAAGTTTCTAAAGAAACTGGTGCTGCCTTCGTGGGAGAGTAAACCAGGATAATTTAGTATTATCAACTGAGTTGATAAGGTTTAAAAAGATGACATATGACATTTTGAGTGTTAGCCCATTGTCAGAGCAACAAATTGTCAGCTTTTAAACTCGTCACAGTAGCAAATTTACATTATCAATTAACTCAGCTGATAATATGAAATTACTTGGATATAATTATAAAATGATGCGGTTAATACCACTTACAACTTTAGGCACCTGTTCGTGCCCTTATTTGTGACTGTCTTTGTCTTTCATAACTGATATTTAGTAACTGTTGTTCTGCTGCTTCCCTTTTCAGACTTTCTGACTTTATCCCTGATTGAAGGGTTATTTTCTAGGACCCAGGAAACTCTATACAAGGTAGGAGGACTTGCTGCTCTTTTTTTCTCTCATTTTTGAAACTTGCCTTCATTTTGTCAATCTGTATTAACCCTTTAACTGCCATGAGTGACCAGGACAGAATTTCTCCTTACAATGTCAACGGAATATCAACCAGATAAGTGATGAGAGTAAAGAAATGTATAAATTTGGGGATAATAAGTTGATTCAATACTAAATTCTCCGAACTAACATTATAAGAATTGTATGGTTGGGAGTAAGGAGAATTACAAATTTGATGTGGGAGTTAAAGGGTTAATAATTTATTTGCTGGGAATAATTGTGTCCTGTTTGCATATGTTTAGAATTCTAAGCTATTGTTTCTTAGCTCTCCTTGAACAGTTAATGAGCTAGAGTGATGTTCCCTGAGGAGGGAAGCCTAGTAGATGTATGTAATCTATAAATTATCAAAGCTCTCCAGATTACAGTTCACTGCTAATATTATAAATAAAGGGGGTAAGTTTCTAAAGAAACTGTGGTGCTGCCTCAGTGGGAGAGTATACCAGGATAATTTAGTATTATCAATTGAGTTGATAAGGTTTAAAAAGATGACATTTTGAGTGTTAGCCTTTTAATCAGAGCAATTGGGCTGACAAAGGAATTGTCAGCTTTTAAACTCATCACAGTGGTGAATTTTACATTATCAACTCAGCTGATAATATGAAATTAATTTGATATTATATAATGTTGTGGTTAATACCACTGATAACCTTGGGGCACCTGTTAGTGCCCTTCTTTGTGACTTTCATTGTCTTTCATAACTGATTTATAGCAACTCAGTGTTGGTCTGCTGCTTTTTTCAGACTTTCTGACTTTATCCCTGATTCAAGGGTTATTTTCTCAAACCCAGGAAATTCTATACAAGGTAGGAGGACTTGCTGCTCTTTTTTTCTCTCATTTTTGAAACTTGCCTTCATTTTGTCAATCTTTATTAACCCTTTAATTGCCATGAGTGACCAAGACAGAATTTCTCCTTACAATATCAACACAACATCAACCAGATAAGTGATGAGAGTAAAGAAAAATATAAATTTGGGGATAATAAGTTGATCCAATACTGAATTCTCTGAACTAACATTATAAGAATTGTAGGATTGGGAGTAAGGAGAATTACAAATTTGATGTGGGAGTTAAAGGGTTAATAATTTATTTGCTGGGAATAATTGTGTCCTGTTTGCATATGTTTAGAATTCTGCATGCTCTCATTTCACTTATATCCATGTGAGTATTAATTATTTTGCCTGGTAATGTTATGTCAAGAACTATACATTATATTAATGACCTATTTAATTATGTTGTGATCGATGGTTGTGCATGATTATGTTTGGCTACAAACATGTGGAAATACTCTTAGAAAATGTTGCTGAAATTCTGGTGGTCCTTCTGATATACTGCTGGGTTAATTACTGATTACATGCAGCTAGGTATTTGAAGTGTTTCAACTGTATGTTGACTTATGAATATTAACATTTGAGAGACTCAATTTTGGGTCATTGATTAAAACTTATTAATTCATATAAAATCAAAGTTTAAGCTCCCCTCCTAATACAGAAATATGGAAGATCTTGTGCAGAGATCTGGTTCCATCCTTGGCAAAGTACATATGGATTAGCAATTATCACCCCATGCTTGAATGTCTTGCATGGGAAATTAGTACATTCATGCAAAGTGTCTATCATTAAGGTTTTGCCAAGTTAAACCTAACTTAAGTCCTTTAAGGAACCCTTCGGCAATTAGTGGCTACCATGGTGATTTTGCATCACAATTATTTTTTTTGTGTGGAGAGGTTTAACTTTTAATAATTTTTGTAGCATGGACGTCAAAGCACAAAATCTAACCCAAGCTGGCTGAATAACGAAGATCATGTAAACAATCCAACATGTTCAAGATATTCATAAATTACCATTACATATAGAGCCATTGACGGCCAAAACATTTGTGTAAAAGTATATTTCATCGGATGGTAAGAGCAATTTTTACGAGATGGTAAAAATAACCAAAACCATCATGACCTATTCATATTGACCTATGTGTAAATAGTGAAATTTAAAATATTTCATATCTAGCCCACTCATGAATTTTTGGAATAAGGAGACCCTAAATTATTTAAAAAACAGTAATCTGAAAGTTGACTTTGAAGGAAATGGCCAAGAGAGGCTGTTTATTTTTGTCCAATGAAAAGTGCATGAAAATAGCTCTTTTTTTTTTCTCTGAAATTGAAAACCAGTTTTTTTTGGTCTGCTTGGCTCTTTTTTTACAAATTCTAGGGGCCTAAACTTGAGTGTTGTAAATTACCAAAATCCTCGAAAAGCACAAGAAAAAATAAAGCCCACTATATGTTATGGACATTATGTTACAGACATTATATTACAGACATCACATTATAGACATTATATTATGGACATTATGACTGCATAACTTTAATTATGGTAATTCTTTTGGGAGAAATAAATGCTACATGCATACCAATTTTGTTCAAATTTATGACATCCAAGTTTTCAGTGTTTTTGACTAAACACTAATAACCATAACAACAACTGTACATTAGCAGTAGCAACACCAAGCTGACATGAGGAGTATAAATTTCAAGAAGTTTGAGTCCAAGTGTGAATTAAGTTTACTGAAAGACATGTCATATTTCGAGTCAGTACCTTCTTTTATAATATCTGAAGATAACAAATTAAAATATAGCATGCAATGTTTCAGAAATGTAGCCTAAAACAAGCAATACTACAACTTTCAGAGGCCATTGCACTGATAATATTATCGAGAAAGTTGTCAATTCAAACAGTTCAGTGCAGTTTAACTGCATGATTCAGTGTAGTGTAACTGCGTGATTCCCATATTGACGAAAATTTTCTTAACACAGTGTTGTTTGCTTATGGTTATGTAGTTTGCTTGTGATTGTGTAGTTTTTGTTCTTGTTGGGATGGTGATAGATGATGCTTTTGCAATTATGTTTCAAGTGACCAAGTTGTAGCAGTGATCTTCGCAGGGTGGTAAATGGAGGTTGTGCAGTCTTGCTTTGATTTTTAACTGTAGTTTATATATTTGTGTCTGCTTGTGCATCGTTTTGGAGCTATGGAGGTTTTAAGGTTTAGGTATAATGGTTACGCCGGCAATGGTCAGATCTTTGTGATGCTGCATGAAGTAGTAAAAACGGGTGCGGCTTTTGTATTAATGCTGGTACAACTGTGATTACTTTTATTATTAGATACTTCTTAGGCGAAATGGGGAATTTTGTTAGATATAATAAATCCTAAATTATAACATTAAGTTTCTCTTTTTAGATTAGTTTTTTATTTTAGCAGTATAGTATATATCATTTAATTATTTTAATGATATGTAGGTCCACATCAACCTTCTTGGCTGCCAATTTGCTACCTGCATTATCAAATAAAATGATAATGATGATGATGATGATGATTAAGAATCAAACGTCAACCAGCCAGAACTGACCGGGTTTAAGGCCCTAGAGAGGAAAAAAAAACTTATTTCCCCTTAACCTTTCAAATCGCGTTTCATTTCTGCTGTTTATGTCTCTGGTTGTTACTTTGTAAACTGAAAAACAAAACTCTTTCTTAATCTAGAAACTGGCTTGAAATGAAAAATCTCAGATTAAATCTCTTATTAGGTTCTTTCGTTGGTGTTCCTTGCTTAAAAGGATTTAGAAAATGACATCACGATTTGAAACCATTCTCGGTCTCAATTGGCTATCGGGAGTTTTTTTTTTCGAATGGGTTTGATTAACATTACTTAATGTCAATTCTCTTTTTGACAGGTCATCCTGGAAAAGTTATTATTATGGCTACGGCTATTTCGCCATTTGCGTCTACGAAAGAGACTACCAACTATGCAAGGCTATGCCGCCTCCTGGTGGATGTTGGATCTCAGGTGCTTAGGTCCACTTTTGACACAATACATCCACCAGCGACTCTATATACAGTACTGGGAAGTACCTCAGTGCATTACGCCACATTGCAATCACTGTACAAAGGGAGGAAGAAAGTGCTGAATCCCACGCAGTGGGGAAAGTTGTACCCTACTCACGGACCCGTGTCTTCTGCAGCCTTCGATATCACACTTCTAACGGTGCTTCTTAGAAATATCTGTGGTTTGGGCCCTCCTGCCAATGGATGGGATCGTCTTCCCCTAGCTACAAACATAAGCATCGCAGATGACATCGCCAGAGTCAAGTATTACAGGAACACTGTATACGGCCATGCTTCTCAAGCCTCTGTGGATGACAGCAGTTTCAGTGCTTACTGGCAGGAAGTAAGAGAAGCTTTGGTAAGACTCGGAGGAGCTCATTTTAGAGCTGAAATCGACAATCTTGAGCACGACTGCATGGATCCAGATATCGAGGAGCACTATTGTCAACTGATGAAACAATGGAAGAAAGACGACGACAGCATCAAAGACAAGCTTGAAGAAATTGAAAGTAAGTAAAACATTATCCACTGCCAATGTGGATGAATCAGAAGGCTACAAAAGTATATATTTCCAATTAACACGGTAGTGTAGGTCAGCTCATGATGTTTTCATCATTGTCGGAACTAGTCTCATATTTGGAAGGGATATTTGCGTTGTGTGTAAAATGAAGAATTAACCCAAATGTTGACACTGTTTTCATTTGCAGTATTTTTGTCTGTTCGTGGGTACTCGTGTACAACAGCTAGAGTGCATTTGTTGATTTCTAAGCGTCTTATTGCGTTTGATCTATTCGGAATCGACTAGATATTGATATACATATCATTGTTTTATCTGCACCTAACGTGAAGCTGCGATATAAATTTGCTTATGAAAATGCGCATACCTTTTGAAATTTTCAGATTCGCTGGATAACACGAGAGACACAATTGACAAGATAGAGATCGAAGTCAAAGAGGTGAAAGACAAGCTGAGTAGTCTGACGGCCTCAGCTGAAAAAAGCGTACAAGGTTAGTTGGTAGAGAGAGCTACTCACAGCAAAAAAAATTATTTGGTTTTTATTAATTAGTTCTTACAATGTCGCTTTTACCGACAAAAATATTTCTTAGACTATCGGCTCCAATGAAATCAATATTTATCTCCTGAGTTTCACTATTAGAAATCGCTGAAGCCGGGCCATAAGGTTTTTTAGAATGTTGTATAGAAAAAAAAAAGTTCACAGAGGAAGGGAAAAGGATCTATTCAGGTAACTTTTAATGAATAAAGTGACTCCCACTCGGACTAAAAGTTCCAATGTTATTCCACAAAGGGTCTCTTGAGAAAATGAGAAGCGAAATGGCAAAGATGGACAGTGAACTTAAAGAAGTGAAGGGAAAGCTGTGTACTTTGGCAGCCCCTGTGGGAGAAAGCAAGGATGAAGGTCAGTTGAATTATACAATAAAAGTTATCCTGCTTAACCGTTAATTTAGTCGTAGTAAACATGTTCTGTATGTTAGAGAGATCATCCTATCTTAAAGAGATTCAGTTTTTCAATTTAAACAATCTCTGGAATAGCCTCTCTGGTGTGCTTTCCTTCCCTTCAATTATTTAAACTTTCATCCTTAAATAGCCCGGAAACATTATATTTTTATTAGAATGGAGAACGATATAAAAATGAAGTACAGTTTTAACGAAAATATTGGCATTAAGTTCGGCTCCATGTTAGAAATTAACAGAGTAGGTTCGACGGCATTTATAAGCTAAATGGCCTTTGGTGATTAACATGAATCATACATTGATACCTTTTTTCATTGTCCAATTAAGTTCTTTAGCGATGGTGTCGTACTCGTTCACTTATTTAAATTCAGTGCCGAATACCTAATAGCATTGAATGTGATCCGCATATTTCTGAATAAAATAAGTAAACCCTTCCTTCGCTCATATTGTGGAGTATTCAATTCTACATGGGAAAATAGCTGAATGAGGATCGTCTTGAGTAAAATGGGTTGGAATAAGATGTTTGTGGTTATTTTACATTTCCTGAAGAAAAGACTGTTGGCAAAACCTCCTACTTCATCGCAGGCGAGCCTCCAGTTTTCTGCAGCATTTTTGATGAAACCGCGTGACAAAGAAGGCAGAAAGACGTTGTTTGGTTTTCATTTATTAGTTCGTAGTCTCGCTATATCCCGAAAAAGCCTTGCTCAGACTACGGCTCCAATGATATGAATATCTATCTCCCGAGTAATTTATTTTACGACAGAGTTTCACTGTTAGACACCGCTAAAGTCGAACAAACAGAATAGGTGCAACTGAATTCATAATCTAAATGGCTTTTAATCAGTAGGCATGAATCATACACTAGAACCTTTTTGCATCGTCCAAGTAATTTCTTTGGCAACGGTATCGTACTCATTCGCATATTTAAATTCAGTGCCGAATGACAGGGACATTCAGGGCATTCATTAGATTTATTACCTATTTTGCTACTGCTAGGTGTTTTTGATCCAACTGAGCTTATCAATGGAATTCGCCAGCTGTACAAGACTCGCGAGGGATGGCTCTCACCATTTCCATGGTGTGAAGAGTTTCAGTTTTTTCTCGGCAATATTTTTACAAGGCTCAAAGTGGTCAGAAGAAAGAAAATGAGAGGAGAAATCACTGACGTATTTGTTGACATGTCGTCAATACTAAACCCGTATGAAGAGTGTTCAGCGCCGAGAACAGTGTTGATTGAAGGAGAACCTGGTATGGGAAAAACCACCTATTGTAAAAAGTACGCTTACGACTGGGCCACAAAACAGCAAGAACTTCAGGGCTGCGGCTCAACAGCATTAAAATTGGTATTGTTGATGAAATGTCGAGATATCCACTCTGACGTTTGGGAAGCCATTGATGATCAGCTGTTGCCCCTAGGCATCGATGAAAAAGTCAAACAACAATTTTTCCAGTTTATTCGTGAAAATCAGTCCAGCATTTTATTCATATTGGATGGATTGGATGAGTTACCATCCGGGAAATTGTCGATGTTTTCCAAATTAATTGAAGGAAGAGAACTCCCTAGATGCCACATAGTTGCAACAGCAAGACAAGAAGCTGGAAAAGAGGTGAGAAAATGTTGTGACGCGCTGCTTCAGATCGAAGGATTCACTGAGAAGTATGTGATAGAATTTGTCACCAAGTACTTTAAAGAAAGGACGGATTTAGCCACCAAGCTCTCGCAACGGATGTCGCGAGATAAAAACCTGAGAGAAATAGCGGCCAATCCTCTAAACACAGCACTTCTTTGCCTTTTATGCGAAGAGTTTGAGGGCACACTCCCAGAAAGCAGAGCTCAACTGTACTTGGATATGGTTGAATGTGTTTTGAGAAGATATAGAAAAAAGAAGGGACTATTAGAAAAGATCGAAGACCTGACAAACCATTACAAACCGCAATTGAATCACCTTGGAAAGGTAGCGTTGAATGGTTTACTTGACGATAAGCTGCATTTAAATGAAAGTGAATTGAGAAACCATGCAAAAGACCTGACTGAATTTGGGTTTCTGTCAGTGCAGCCTGGTGGCAGCAAACTGAGACAAACACTGCATTATGCCTTCTTACATAAAAGTTTTCAAGAATTCTTTGCAGCATTCTTCATTTGTTCTCAGATTCAAAGCAAGGAAATGAAACCTGAAGAACTAGTTTCCGATCCAAGGTATTTCGTTGAACTTAAACAAATACTTTTGTTTTCGTGTGGAATTTTGGCCATGAAATGCGATGAACAGGTTGTGGCTCTTGTAAAGAGTTTAACAAATGAAGTCAACAAAAATGAAGGCGGTGGTGCAAAAATTGTATTGAAGGCCATCAACGAATGCAAAAGGGAAAAAAGCGATTCTCACTCGCATTTATCGAAGTCGTTTGGTACTGGTTTGAATCTGACCAATTTGGATTTGCGAAAGAATAGTATTAGTGATGCAGATGCTACATGTATTGCTGAGGCAATCAAAGTGAACAAGACTCTAACCAATTTGGATTTGTCTTGGAATTATATTAGTGCTGCGGGTGCTACATGTATTGCTGAGGCAATCAAAGTGAACAAGACGCTAACCAATTTGGATTTGCGAAAGAATGGTATTAGTGCTGCGGGTGCTACATGTATTGCTGAGGCAATCAAAGTGAACAAGACGCTAACCAATTTGGATTTGCGAGGCAATGATATTAGGGCTGCGGGTACTACATGTATTGCTGAGGCAATCAAAGTGAACAAGACGCTAACCAATTTGGATTTGTCTTGGAATGATATTAGTGCTGCGGGTGCTACATGTATTGCTGAGGCAATCAAAGTGAACAAGACGCTAACCAATTTGGATTTGCGAGGCAATGATATTAGGGCTGCGGGTACTACATGTATTGCTGAGGCAATCAAAGTGAACAAGACGCTAACCAATTTGGATTTGTCT
This sequence comes from Pocillopora verrucosa, assembly GCF_036669915.1. Classification (NCBI taxonomy): domain Eukaryota; kingdom Metazoa; phylum Cnidaria; class Anthozoa; order Scleractinia; family Pocilloporidae; genus Pocillopora; species Pocillopora verrucosa. The sequence continues at coordinate 7,583,142 of NC_089317.1, forward strand.
TGGAATGATATTAGTGCTGCGGGTGCTACATGTATTGCTGAGGCAATCAAAGTGAACAAGACGCTAACCAATTTGGATTTGTCTGGGAATTGTATTCGTGGTGCGGGTGCTACATGTATTGCTGAGGCAATCAAAGTGAACAAGACGCTAACCAATTTGGATTTGCGAAAGAATGATATTAGTGCTGCGGGTGCTACATGTATTGCTGAGGCAATCAAAGTGAACAAGACGCTAACCAATTTGGATTTGTCTTACAATGGTATTAGTGATGCGGATGCTACATGTATTGCGGAGGCAATCAAATCAAATCAAATCTACCAAGGTTGACTTGTGTTAGAATGGTATGTCTTGCTGAGGCAATGAAAGCAGGGTTTAAACAACTTTGAAGTAGAAGGACACTGCCTTTAAAGTAGGCAGGTACCTTTGAAAACTGAGGGCCGAAGGCCCGAACCTCTAGGGGGGTCCGGGGGCATGCTCCCCCGGGAAATTTTTAAAAGATAAGTCTCCCAGAAACGCATTTTCCTGCAATCTGGAAAAGAAATCTTCTTGCAATGGTGCATACTTAATCTATTATAATAAAAAAGAATGGTACTCTAGGAGAATCTGTTTATTTCGCTGTTGTTTTCGGAGCCTCTTTTTTTATCCTACAATTACAAGTTAAAGGCCCATTTCCAACCTTGATGCAACTCGCGCCGCGACCCAATTTCCTGTAACACGAAATTCCCAGATCACTAAAAACCTTCTAAAATCGTCTTTCTCAAGAGCCATCCGGAACATATAGTCAACAGTTTTACGGTAAATACATTCGCCGTTCGTTATTTCACTGTTTCCTTACAGTATTTTGAATTTTGTCTTGAAGAATCCAAAGAAAAATTTTTTTAAGTGTCACCCTTGGAGCTCTTCGTACTCTGTGAAGAGTCGGCGAAAAGGACAATATTCAAATTTTTTCACTTTCTAGAAGCGCTTGAGGATTCTAAATGAAGACAAAATACTTCCGATAGAAACTGGTATTTTTTAAAGAAAAATTTGCAAAAATATCAGACTGCCGGACGTTTAGTTATTTGAAGACCGTGTCCGGTAGTGTCTGGTGAAAATTTTCTTAATGTCACGCTTGGATTTCTTTGCACTCTGTGTACAAGGTCAGCGGAACGGAGAACGTTGGCATTTTTTCACTTTTTAGAAGCGCTTGAGGATTGTAAATGAAGGTAGAATATTTTCCAATGAAAAATTAGTATATTTCAAAGAGAAATATGGAGTTGTCTGAGGACCGTGTCCAGCCGTGTCATTGAAATTTTAAGCGCTTGGATGGCTTCTTACTCTGTATACAGGGTTAGCGAGAAACATCAAGTTCGAAATTTTAGGCTGCCTGGAAGCGCTTGAGGATTGTACATAAAGGTAGAACATTTTCATATAAATATTTTTTGGATTTCGAAGAGAAATATGGAAAAATATCGCACTGCCGGACGTTTAATTATTTTAAGTGTAATCACTTCATTGCTGGAACTCGAACGTCAGCGACACTGACAGTTTGTGTTACAATTCTTATTTGCTGTTTTGCATGGACAACAACCCCGACCACTCTTTCGAGCGCAAGTTCCTCTCCGCGGGCAGGAAACTTCAAGTGACCCTCGGTCCTATTTAACAAGGATGGCAAACTTCAATTAAAAAAATTGATGAATCATGAAAACTGCCTCGGAATCTACTAAATCAATAGATTCATCCAATTCCATACCGGATTAAAACGTATAGAACTGTTTTAAACAGAATTATTTTGATAAGCTCTTCAAATTCATCGGAGAAAAGGCAGGTATTTGAGACGTGACAAGGTAAAAAATAACTGGCCAATCAGAGGCGCTATTTAAACAAAAGCGGTAGTTCAAAACGAAAACAAACGACCGCGTTGGCTCAAGGTTGGAAATGGGCCTTTAACTTCAGCTTATAAAGTTATAAAGCGTGAAACTGACACTTTTTGTAGTTTATGAAAACTCAAAGTCAGAGCCACAATCAGAATCTTCGGCATCCAAATCTGGCAGCTCCAAGGCTTTGGAGATTTCCTCTACCTCTTCATCAGTTGGCTGTACACCAACATTATGTACAGTTATCACTGGAACATCCTCATTTGCAGATCCTTGACCTGGTGGTGGTGCTGTGTTGAAAACCTTTGGAGGGCGCTTGCGACGAGGTTTAGCTGCTAACCAGGACGAAACAGCCGAATTAAGAACAAGTCCCTGTAAGAATCAAACATCTTGGGGAATGAAAATTTCCAACCCCCCTTCAAATTTTGCACCCAGTTAGGCGCTCAGGGGGGATGCACAAAAATACCCTTTATAAAGGTCGCAGCACTCTTGTTGCCATGGTAACAGCGGCTGCTTGTTCGAGGCCTAGGGCCTCGTTTTCACACAAAAACGTCGCAAAAAAAGAGTAAAATTTTTATTTCTCTATCTCAAGCTAAATAAAACATTACAAATTTGCACTTCTATCATACATAGTAACATCACTCGTCTCTACATTTATTCATTCAATTTTCCCTGGGAGTGAATGTGAACACACCAATAGATTATTCATCTCGGTACAGTTTCGGTCATTTTTGTTGTCGGGTAAAACAGGGAAAACGTTTATCTGAATTTCTTCAAAAGTGCACCGATTCTGCGACTGAAACTACCCACCTAGCTGGTTATAATATTCTAGTTATTAAATATGTAATAATCTCTGCGGGCCTGCCTCTACTTTTTATGGAGGAAATTCGCGAACGAAGCTCAAAATCAGATATTGCATAATTTAGCGATGTTTACATCTAATGTTCTCAACAATAAATGTTTCAGAAAAATGAAACATTCAAGGCTTTGAAAGAATGTTATCTGATGAGCAATATCCCGAAGAGAAATCTCACCTCTAGTAGTCATCTTTAAAAAAAAAATTGATCAACCTTCATAGAGGACTACTCGACGTAGCAACAAACATATACCTCAAATCGTGTGCATATCATCCAGATTCCGAATGCTGCACCTTCTTTTATGGGAATTTGAGCGATCTGAAGTCCTCTGAAGATACAATGTTATACTTGTATGTCATTTCAGACATGTTGAAGTCGGCTGATCTACACAAAACTATCCTCACACCGGTCATTTGTCATTAACATGTACGTTATCACGATGGCGTGAATCCGTATTTCTCCATGAAGTTTCCATCGGTCGCCCCATAGAAGACAAGAAATGGACATTTTTCGAAATATCAGCAGATTTCCGCGCATTCTGGGTGAAAACAACCAAAAAGAAGAAGAAAACCTCGATTGAACGCTCGTAAACACTGAGAGGGCAGAAATCGCAACTTGTCAGCGACAGTACTACATGTAAAACCCAGTCGCCACAATGGCAATTTGTACGACTCGCACGAAAATCATCACCAAGTGGAGATTTTGAACTACTCAGTATCCCTGCAGTACAACAAACGGAACAGGGGTTTCATCACAATCAATTTCCAAAAATTTAGCTTTTTTCAGGGAGTCTTTCACGTGCTCGAACGTTATATTGGCTTTGAGCCTTGAGATTTATTTTCCTTGACAATAAAATGCTATAGAAAGTGCTTACAAAATTACAAAGGAACTATTTTTAGTGTCGGTTGGACCGAGAAATACAGATTTGAAATAGTTAATGCTGTCACTGATGAACCAAAGGGCACAATCTTCTTTCTCGGTTGGACCGAGAAATACAGATTTGAAATAGTTAATGCTGTCACTGATGAACCAAAGGGCACAATCTTCTCAGTTATTAGCTTGATAATCTCTACAGACCAACGTTATTGGACCGAACGATCTCCTGTTTCTTCCTGGTGAGCCGGCCACCTCAGGGGAAAATTAAAGAGAGCTTTGACTCTTCTTTTTCCTGAAGGGCATGAAGCAATCCAGATTACATATTAACCATGGGAAAATTCTTTCAAGTGACAAGTTGCGATTTGCGTGTGGATAATAAGTTGTTTGAAAGGTGGAATTATGACATTATGATTCCATTAAATCTTTTATTGTTTTTTTAGAGGGCACGGTAACGAATCCTGCAATTTGATTGGTTCTTTACCCGGTCAGTATTTTCCTATCTTTGCCCACGGGCCACGGTAACGCTTTCGTGAGTCGCCGTGTACATCTCAACTTTCGTTGCCATTTTTCATAAATATACCTCGTTTTGCCCGCTGGGCAGTATTTTTAAGCAAACACATCGGTCACTACCTCAAGCCGACTTATGAATCCTCTCTTTCTCTCTCTCAAATCAATTTAGTTGACAAAAAAATATTGGTTTCAGAATGAATTTGTATAGGCAATGGTGTCATTACGTCGGTTGACAAGCGGCCTAAAAACCGTCTGCAATTGATTTTAATCATTCACAAAAAGTACTTAGAAAGTTAAAACGTGAGGTATTTGGTTACAAGTAAACTGAACAATGGAACTTTCATTCATTTAATGTCTGAATTTTCTCAAACAATTTGTTCGTAGTAAAAGAGCGAGCGAAGTTTTAATTTCAGTTCGACAATAAATATACGCTCTCGGTGAGTCTTTCAAAGTCCGTTCAATTTGGACATTTGGACCATAAATTGCACAACAGAAACTGAAGGAATTTATTGAGAAAAGGCCGCATTAAATCCCCTTGTGTCTCGTTGGAGTGTGCCGTTCGAATTCAGTTTTTGTGGAGGAAAGACCAGAATTACACACGCCGTTGCAGCAAACAAACGAGCAAACTCTCACAACTTCAAAATAAAAAATTTGAATTTACTCACAATTACTTTCCTCGCCGTTTACTTAATGAACAGAGGTAAATCTTCGTACATGAATGAATCGTCGATGAGAGTGAATAATACTTTCCGTTATATCATTAATTGTTTTTGAAGAAAACATTGTCGTGACAGTCCTTGCCAAACTAGTTCCGTTGTTTTTCAAATCTTCTTGCGCTTTTTTTTTCTTACGCGCTCTCTTATTGACAGGTGTCAGATTGTGACAGATAGTTTTAAAAATAATGTTTCCAACTTTGTTTGGAAGACTTTTAAATCACCTTCATCGTTACGGAAATGAAAATGTTTCGCTGAGGCATCTCTCTTAAATTTGCATCACTTCTATTTTAACTACCATTTACTCACTCAAAAATTGTTCAGTTTATGGAAGATCTTGCCGTATTTACGGCCATAAATCATTCGGGTTCTTTCGGAAAGAATTTCGTCAAATTTAAAAACAATAAATATGTTATTTACCGGCTAAGGGTCGGTCCGTATGGTGAAAAACTGTGACCTCGGTCTTTAAAATACTGCCCGAGGCCGTACGGACCTCCCAGCCGGCAAATAACATATATTTATTTCGAACTTTGTTATGGAAGGAAATATCGATTGACTCGATTGCACTGCGGCGGTGATAAGTCTCTCCTCATCATATCTTATGCAAATTTTCTAACAGTTTTCCGACAGTTTTCAGATGATTCGAAATATCTTAGTTCCTGTCACAAGGAAGTGATAACTGCCCGAATCTGCTCTTTGAAAGGAGATGCCTATGTCGTTCAAATTGCGATTGCAACTGGGTTTTACATGTGGTACTGCCGCTGACAGTCACGATTTATACTTTCAGATTCTCAGTATTTATTAGCGTTCATTCGAAGTTTTCCTATTTTTTTCTTTTTTTTTTTTCTTTTTTTTTTGGGTTGTTTTGTTTTTACTTCAGAAAGCGGAAATCTGCTAAAATTTATGAAAAATTTCCATTTCTCGTCTTCACGGAGAAATACAGCATCGTGATAACGTACATTTTATGACAAATGACCGGTGTGAGGATAGTTTCGTTTAGATCCGCCGACTTCAACATGTTTTAGATGACATACAAGTATAACAGTGCACCTTCAGAGGACTTCGAATTGCTAAAACTTCCATGAAAGAAGGTGCAGCATTCTGGACTAGTGCAGCACTATCTGCATGATATGCACACGATTTGAGGTATATGTTTGTAGCTACGTCGAGTTGTCCGCCATGAAGCTTGATCAATTTTTTTTTTTTGATGACAACCAGAGACAAGATTTCTCTTCGGGATATTGCTCATAAGATAACATTCTTTCAAAGCCTCGCACATTTCATTTATCTGAAACGTTTGTTGTTGAGAACATTTAGCTGTAAACATCGCCAAATTATGCAATATCTGATTTTGAGTTTTTCCTCTTGTTTACTGAATAATCTTCTCAATTACGACATTACATCTCTTTTGAGCATCACCTTCTTAGAGTTGAAATGCATTTTGAACGGAATTATCAGTAGTTATGGCGAAACCATGTAGAAACCAAGCGACCCAACGATGGAGTTGTTTACGATGAGTTCCTATTTATCCGTGAAAGAATGAAATTAACTCAAACTAGTCACCAACGAAACGGTTTGACTTAGGAATAAGACTTCGTTCCTGTTTTTTTTTTTTTTTCGTTTTTGTTTAATTCAATTTTTTTTTTAACGAATGAAGTCGTTCAAGACTGAATCAAATTAATAGATTTAGAAAGCCGTGCCAAAATCGAGTTGATTGTCTTTTCTTTTCGAAGCGAGAGCATGACTTTCTTATCTTAGTTTTCACCGGTGCTGATCAAAAATTTCAAACATAAAAACGTGCATATCATTTTCATCTCTGATTTCAATTCGCAGAAAAGTTTTCAATCACGGTAAAAACGACAATAACACTGAATAATACAGTACGTAAGCGTAGTGATATTTCATTTTGATAAACTTCAACATGAAGCAAGTTTAATATATTGATGAATTGATTCATAATAAAATTAACAGCGTCCCATTCTTAGAGTTTTCATACAGGATTAAAGAAATGTGTCAAAGAACAGCCCTTTCGCTGTTTTAAGCCTTGCTCAATTACAAGTGTACTGAGCCCTAAAATCTTGGATCCGGCGCTTGCCAACGATTGTGTTCCCTTTCGGGAATTCAGCATAAATGAAGAGGTAAATTTTCCCAAAAATACACCGAATAAACCAAGGGAAGGGACTAGGTTATCCTGGAAATGAGTTCTAAAATAATTTTTTAAATAATTCCAACAGCATTATCTCGTTTATAAGCGCAAAATTTACAAATTTACGCAAATCCCAGGCGTTTTGATCGCGGAAACAATAGGGGCGAGGTAAACAAAGTTGTTGTGTATAACTCTAAAATGGTAATATATTACCAGCGGACAGCAAAAACGTGTGAAGAAAACGAAAATCGCAAACATCTTAATTTTTCCCCAACAAAGCCTTAATAGTGGGATTAGGAAGGACAGGAAATTGACTGCTGCTAAATCAATGCTGCTATGCTCTCTCACTTCCCGTACAACCCCTCCCCTCACACCCCCCATCCACTCTTTATTCTACAAGAGCCATGATCCCTCCGTTAATTACGTGACCACACAGGCTGGAATGAGAGAAAAACTTGAAAACTCCATTAGTAAGTTTAGTAAGAACTTGGCGGAAGAAACAGAAAGGTAGTATTCTCCCCCTTCCCCTCCCATCTCATTTGTTTTCGCTGTTAAAACCCATTTCTAATCTTTCCTGGAAGTGACTTCTGATGTTTGACACCAAATATCCTTCTGGGAAGAGAAATAAAAGGAGGAAAAAAATTCTGAGAGAAAAAGGTAGTATTACTCGCATGCCAATGTCGAGATTCAAAATATTCGGTGTCTACCCGATGTTGACAATATCACAATTCTCGGGGTGGGGTAAGGGAAATGTCGCTCAGAACAAAGACAATTTTACCGGGGGTACGGAAGGGAAACTTTGTTACATGAAGCGCGGGCTGTAGAAGTTATTTCTTTTCTTCGCGCAAACCGGCGAATGTCAACGTTCAGAAGCACGCTTAAAGAGCTAGGGTTTGTATTTTTAAATACAAATGGAAAAGCGCCAAACAACTACAAGCAAAACCCAGTCATCGGAAAAGAAATTCAAAAAGTGAAGCGAAGTAATAAGCCTTTTGTTTAGTCTGTTTAAATGCTTCGCAATAGGCCAGCTGATAAGCCAAACCTACTGCGGGGAAAGTAGCCTACCTGCAGCGTGGAACTGCCGCTACTATCAATTATGTTCGAAATATCAGTAAAACTGTTGGGAGGGTTAAATTGTCATGATCATCATGTCCCCCAATTCAAACTAATCGAATTTAACTCTTCGCAAACATATTGTAGATTATAATTAGTCAATCTAAGAAATTGTAACAGGGTTCTCGGGGAATTTAGTGACGAAACACCTTCAGTGCATTAGTTCCACTAGAGTATTCATAACTTGCAACGCTTCCGTGGTCAGTTGTGTATTGTTTTCTCGTCCTTGTCTCTTAATCGTCAAAAATTAAGTTACCGGCCTATAACATGTTTTGAGCGCAGCTGAGCGTCTTTGAAATTCGCGCTCAGTTGACACTATTGTTTTCTTGTTGTCATGCTAATGGTAAATGGTTATAGAGACGCGTGCACTTGACAACGATCATTTCGCTATTGTCACTTGACAACAATCATTTCGCTCGTGTCATCAGAAGAGATCGTCGAAAAAAAGTTTTCTTTTTCTTTTCTTCTCTCAATCAGGGATTGTCTAAAGTGATTATGACTTGTGTTTACGAAGCTTTTATATGCAAGTATCATTGCAGAGCAATACCCTAAATTAGTGAATGGCCCGCCCCCTGAGCGGCTTCGCGTGGGCAAGGATAAAAAACAAATCTGCGACAAACATGAGCGCGCGCGAGGTAGGGAGTCGTCGCGAAAAAAAGGAATAACAAACAACGGTTTGCACAAGCAATTCCAAACCAGTCACACTATTTTTTTTTCCACTCACCTAATGCGAGGATAAAGATTTTTGTTTGAGAATTTTTGGCTAACCGAAGAATGAAATCACTGAAACGGAAAAAGGTGCGAAAATCGCAACCTTTGTTTTGCCTTCAACAGCGCTGTTTACTTGCTTCAATAGACCAAAAACCAAAAACGCGAGGCCTGACAGTAGTCTAAGTAAACCCGCCTTTTCACGCACTCTCGACATCGAGCGGTGTGTCTTCATTCTATTTTTTTCTTTTCTTTTCTTCTGTTAGCAGTGAAACAATTATCGAAAAGCGAAATCATTTAAATGTGAAAAGGTGCAAAAGACAAAATTGTCTTCTTGCCGATCGACGTAGATCCAGGCGCAATTGGTTAAATAATTAAGCCATGCACGAAGTAAATTTAAACAGAAGTCATTTTCATAGAAGCATAACGCATAAGGCATATTTAACTGAGATAATGTATAGCAGCCGCCCGTTCTCATCGCTTCCAGCTACTCACCGCCGCTTTCTTGCTAAAACATGAGCTAAAACATAAACTTACACGGATATAATTCTGTATTCTAAGTATTAGTTATTTTACTTGACGACTAAAATAAAAGTAAAGTACAGTTAGGCTGAGTAAGGCCGAAATATGCGCGCGCGGTATGACAAAAGTTTAGTCAAAGCAGTTGGCGTACTCTTGAAATTTACTGACCCACCCCCTGTTGGTTTGATTTCCAAAGTAGGCTACCGTTGGGAAAAAATGTCATCAGTGACAATTTGTCGACTGAAACCGATTTGACTCGAGCATAATTTTGCGAAACCGGACGGAAAAATCCCTAAGGCCAGACAACAAAAGGATTATTGTCTTAAAAAATTTAAACCATAGCAATAGGCAAAGTCTGATATGTGAATTGTGTTGAACTGATTAAAGAATTCTGATGACCTCTCCACATTTTGAAAGTCGTTTAAAGCCACGCACCTTGTAATCAAAGTACAGTCGAGCCGTTTGCAGTAACCTGTGTAACGTTTTCGAAACTTTGTTTTCAAAGATGTGCTGTGTGTTGAAACATCTGTTTCATTCCAATAGAGAAAGTGTACTACGCCATTATTTTGAGACTTTTGTTACCGAAGCAATTCCATTGACGTGCGATATTAAGGAAACAGGATGGAACAATTTTGCTTAGATGCTAAGGATTTGGTCAAGATCATACTGAAATGCCTTTGATGAAAGATGGAGGAAACAAGTTACATAGGTTAAGTAAGAGAATAGTGTACTAAAATTAGGATCTTGGAAGGGTTAGAAATGCTGCCGACTAGTGTTACAGCTTGCATATTTAGCCAACTTAACTCCCATGTTAGTCAAACACTACATTGAATCACCCTTTTCAGGAATATTTCTATGCTCTTTGGTTTCGTTCCTCTGGCTATTGGCATCTTGGATGACTCAGAAAATATAACCATGCAGCCAGAGAGACAACTTAAATATAATGTGAAGTAGGCTTGAATTCATTTACTAATTTATGAAGAGCTTTTGAAAATCGCGCTCTAGTGTTACACTACCCTCCGTGGGAACTTAATTTCGCGAAAATGGAACAGATATGTATTTTGCAGGAATTTGATTTTGATTTTTGCGGTTTGGCCAAAAATGTGTATTAAGTGCCGCTCTACGTACGTTTTTTATTGGGGGGGGGGGGTTGGGTCGGGGTATTTTAGAAACGTTTTGCTAAAAAAATCGTAGCCTTCCCACTTCCCAGAATGGATTAATGCATGACCCTTCACAAATACCTACACAGAACATCTGACCCTCCCCCCCACCACCTCCTCCAAGACCAAATTAACCGAAAGTGAAAATAACTAGCCGGAAGTGTTACTCACACAGCCGCGTCTGCGCACAAAGCAGTTAATTAGATGGCGTGTGATTGCACGGTGAAAACTTGAAAATGGGCAGGGATGTACGAGGAATAGAAAGAGGGAAGTGCGCTTGTGGTGAATGCGAGGATTTCATGAGGTCAGATGGAGCAACTGGCTATTGTGGCTGTTTGCCGACTCGAAAGACCTAGGGTGGTTCACGAACCCAAAAGGGGAATATGCTGAATTCTAAAACAGTATGCTGCCAAAATTCTACTTGTCCTTTTGGACCACTTGTCACTACGAGGAACACTTTCGCCACTGTTTCGTGACGGAAAGAAAGCCCCAGTGGGAAGTTCGCGAGGCTTTGAAAGCAATATATCACAAATTGGCTTTTGTGACTTCTGATAATCCAGCGGATGCCGGGAGATTCATGAGAAAAATTTTAGCGCAAAACGCCATGACGCTACCAAGATTAAGAACAACATTGATGAACTTTCGAAGCTGAGGTCAAAATCGATGAGCTGAATGAGACCTCATCACTTTCCGAGGTTGAAACTGACTCGCAAAGTGATGTAGTAGATCGAGTTGTCGGTTGAAGCTCGAGTAGCTTAAGTGACAAATCGTCACCGGAGACTGATTTTATACCAGAACCGGCCCACGCGGAAACATCACCGCCGTCAAAATATGGACGAAAGCGGGCACGGGTCGAGAGAGATGATTGTGTTAGTGGGGAGAAGATAGTTTTTTGATGTAATATTTCGACACCTGTAAATTATTTAATTAATCTTGACTGGTAGCTTTGCCTGTATATACAAGTGTTAGGTTTCTACACACTTCGCGAGTTTGTTAACAAATAAGAGTCAATTAAGTGACGTGGAGTAATTTTTTCTTGCCAAAAAAAATGTGATCCTCCCCCAGTTGTGAATAAAACAGGTTTGACCCTCCCCAACTTGTAAAAAATTTACTGGTGACCCTCCCCTCCGACCCCCCCCCCCCCCCCCCCCCAATAAAAAACGTATCTTCCCTAAGAGCGGTCCTCTCGATTTCGCATCGGAAAAAAGTTTTCTTTTATTTTTTGCCCATCAAAAGGGTTTAGGACATATGCCTCAGAAATAGTTAAGTTGTTCTCCAATTCTTTTTTTTTGCGTCGCCACAATATGGAAACTTAAGCTTAGATATTTTTCATACCAGCGTGATCAGAGGAGACCCTTCTCTTCGACCTTAATTTGCATATCAAAAATTCACTACTTTGTAAGAAAGAATTCTCAAAATGCAGGCGTTAATCAGGCTGAAAAAGCGTCCCAGTGCATAGTTTATACATCAATGAGGTCACGGATTGCCTCAAACCCGCGTGTATATCTCTAGCTTCCATCCACCAACTTCTTAAAAACAACGCAAATCCATGTGTTTGCTCAATTGCGCTCGTGTCAAAGATCATTTGCATGATTCTGAAAATTGACCAAGATCTCCTTTTGACCGTTCAAACTTTGTTCGTTTATCTTCTACGTTGAGGATTTTAGGTTTTCATAGCAACTGAATAGAGATTAGATGCCGAGTTGTCCTAAAACGTTGCGTAAACGTAATCGGTCGTAACGCTTGCGCGCTTGCGTGACTTACAAATTTGGCAAAGGTGATCGGAGGGCGCTTTCTCGATAATTTACGTTAAATTATCAGGTCACGAACTACGCACAGTGCGGAGAAGATCGAAATTAAAGGATAAAATTTGGCACTCTGGTTATAACAAACATATCGCGTTGCTTAAAAGGTCACAAAATCAAGTTAAAATAGGTTACAGCGTTTATATTTACAAAACAACAAGCATCCAATCTGAAATAATTCTTGCAGTTTCTCCCGAGATTTAGTACACGGAACCCGATGAACTAGCCCTCCTTTCTGCAAATTCGTTTCCGTTTTGGACCACAACGGTTTTGAGCAACAAACTCGACATTTCCTTGCGACCATCAAAATCAATTGGACAAACCCAGCTTGATGTGTTGCGTGACGTGATTGTGCAAACTCATCTCTTTGTCATACGATCTGTTTCGCGGGTTCTACAAGCTGGAACCAAAATTAGTTAATGTAACGAATTAGAAGTGAAAGTTATTAAAATGGACTGAATAATTTTAAATTTTAATGAGAATTTTATCTTTTAAAATGTGTACTTGACTCATGGAAAGCAAAGATTGGAGTGGCTTTGGGTATTTCAGCCCTGATTTTGAAAACCTAAAACAGTTATTGGTATGTTCTAAACATCAGAACACCTAAGAGGACACTGGAAATGTAGTAAGAGTATTTTTTAGCATCCAGAGCAAAAAGAAGAATGTGAGGCAGTGAAAGGAGACTGAGTTTTCAACGCCATTTGTCGAAAAAGCTGCTGCCAGCTTGCTATTAAACTCACTAAAATTTACGTGGAAGGCATGAACTTTCTTTTGTAGCGAAACTCGTAGATTTTAAAACTTTGAAACGACGTACGATGAATTCTGAAACTGTAGTTTGAGTCCAGTGGCAAACTATGCCCGCTGGTCTCATGAGCAGATCAAGCGCTGACGAAATTTGACAGTTTTGATTTTAAGCGGATGCAAAAATCGAGCCAAAAATTCGTCATGACACAATTTGTCCTTTGATTTTGTCAAGAGAATTCTAGTTTTGTCTGCTGGTGCAGATAGCCCAGATAGGCACTTACGAATCAATTTTTAGTTAAATAATAGCCTTCACTCTCGAAAAATTGCAAATATATTACCCATGCAGGGTTCTCCCTGGTTTTCAGCACAACAGGTGAGGGGCCTTTTCAAACCAGTAGAGCACATTTGCAGCTTCAGGTGGCTGGTCATTCTCAACTTTGTCGTTTCCTAAAGGTTACAGTACATCGCGCCTATCAAAAATTTTTTCCATCGAAAAATTCATAATATGAACGATACACCTTTAGGTTCAGAGGTTGAACAAAACAAAGTAAAATTTTGTTTAAAAGCATTATATTTGACTATGCCCTCTCCAAACTGCTTATAACGTCTCAATAAACCAACTTAAGCTCGCCTGAAACGCTTCGTGCGTGACCTTGCTTCCTTTGCGGATGTAAACCGTCATAATCAAGGAAGTCTAACACCTTATCTAGAAATATTATCAAATATTTCAGTTACGAATGATTGTGCTAAAAACTTAAAATCTTTGCATAATTATCGTTATTGAGCTGACCTTGACTTGTTCATGTCACATTATCGAGTGGAAACTAATTTACGGCGTTCACCTTAAAAGTAATGAAGCAGATTCCCTCTGTATGCAGTAGTTTTAGTTAGAATTTATTTCTGAGAAGTGGGAAAAATAATTATTATTTGCTCACTTCATTGAATTAAGTTCAAAGAGGTTCATACGAGGTAACCAAAGCATTAGTAAGAACATTAATATTGTTATGAAGTCTTTAGTTTCTTCAGCATTATTTAGTCATTTGTTTATATTTAGCATGTGCATTTGTAGTTACTATATGAATTCAAAGCCCGAGGTTATTTAGGAGTAAGCTGCCACGATGAGTTCCCAAGTGATTAATATTTGTGACTGTCTTGTCTAACTTCCGGTAGTAGACGTACTTAATTCGTCTTCTGAACTTGTTATGAACTCACGCGAAAGGTCTTATTTTGGTTTATGCAGTCGAAGATTGATTCAGTTGTTCGGAAACATTAACTACGTCGTTGTTCATTCATTCTCACAGTTGACCAGCAAGTCACAGTCAGTCGACCAGCAAGCCCACTCCTGCCTAACGATAGCGGATATATATTCATATAGTTTAGATTTTACTTAGTATTTAGTGAGAGTTAAGAGGAAGAGTCAGTAATAGAACAGAGTTAAAGTCAGACAACAAGAGTTACCCAGATTGAAGTAAGATTGATATGTATGAAGAATGGTATATTTATGAAACGAGAAATCAAAGAAGACTGAGTAAAGACATGACAAGAATCCTAGGCCCCTTTCGTAAAAGAGTGTTGTAGTCTGCAGCTAGTTTCCCCGTCATTGTGACCCAACAATATCTAACCCAGTTTTTAAAAAGGGACTATTGAAATTTGATATATGGTATACACCTGAAAGATGAAAACCGTATTATAAGAAAGTATCAGAGGAAGTTTGGGCTATTTAAACTTTAAAATTCCATCCATTGGCCGCAGACACAAATCTACCCAGAAACTCAACAACCTATCAAACTCCATTCAAGTGTATATGACGCAAAAATTTTTTCCCCAGATTTTGGCAGTTCAATATGTATGATAAGCTGTGAGACAGTTAAAAAATTATAATTTTTTCTCTGACCGCTTTTCTTCATGCAAAACTTGCTCGATTTCTAAATAAAACTGTCTCAGGAGACTGGGGATGAGAAACAAGGTTATGACGTCACGTTGTTTGATCGCTTGATCAGTGAACAAAGTAATTTACGACGAAACCACGCGTACTTGTCAAATCCGTCGCTTTCCGCTATGTCTGTTTCCACGATATCCAGTGATTCCGAGGTCAGTAATGAATCGTGTGACTCCTCTAGGAGTCTGGATTGGGAGCAGAGTGACAGTTGTGATGGCGAAACCAGAGTTACCGATGGTGTTATCATCCCATATGAAGATGAGCCGCTTGCGGATTGTGGCGAAGAAGTAAGCCCGAACGCAAATGAAGAAGAAACAGATATTGATGGACTTACCCCGTCGACTTGCTAAGTTTAAGTTTAACTTAAGTTTCGACTTGCTAAGTTCGACGTTGCTAAGTTTGTCCGATAATTTTTCCTTTACCTCTTCCAGGTGTGAATGCGAGCAGTGTAATACTGAAATGTTAGTCGGTGCTTTCGAGTTTCGATGTTGCAGAGAAGTCACTTATTCATCCGCGAAATTGATGTTTGATGGTTCGATCGAACGAATCAATTACATCACCAAACATGAAGACTTTAACACCATTACGAACCGCGCCGTTCTTCTGCAAGTCGCTCCTCTCCTTAAACGCCAAGATGGAGGAACCTATCGTCGCCGCAGTGGAGGGTCAGAAGACGAGTAAGGTTTTTTCCTTTTAAATCGGTAGGTCTATGTCATTCTTGTTTTAATCGCTTGACCTAATAATCGGGATACTTGGATACTTGTGGTTTTATATTAATTTTTTAATTCTACAGTCATAAGAAACGAGTCTCCCGTCATTCAGTTAGGAATGAAGGTCCAGTAATTACTAGAACTGTAGATGTCTTCATTTCTTACTTACATATGCTTACATATAGGTTCATCAGAGCCGTTGCATATAGATGGACAACAAGGCGGCTTTGTGGGTACATAGGCTGGGAAAACAGACGACCTCTCCCAGCTTGTGTTTATCACAGTACAAGGAACACACGACAACACAGGGGATATGCTAATGTCCAGGATGGAGAGGAGCATTGAACTCTTGTAAATGTACTTCATTGGTCCATGAAAAAAAAAATTATGATAAAAAAATGCTCCCGGTTTAGTTTCATTTGCGTGGGCCACGTCATTTTGTATATACTTCAAAAAATAGTAATAAAGACCACGAGAAAGCAGATATAGATAACAAACTGTGAGTCACTTTATTTGCCACTTTTCTTCTTGTGACAGTGAGATGGCCTCTTGCTTTTGCAGATGCGTCTAGAAGTGGATTGACTACTGCTTGGTTGACTGTTGCCATCAGCTTTTTGTGAAGTTTGTTCTGATTCTATAGGATAACAATGGCGATATAGTATGTGAGTGCATCGTTAAAGTGTAGGTTTGTAACTTTGTATGCCCAATGGTGTCCAGACTGCATACAAATGTGCTTCATTCTCACTTGTCTTGAGTTGGGAATAAAAAATTCACATTTAATAACATAGCCCATCTACAGGCATTCCCAACTTCGAGTAGAGAGTTGCATATCCACAGGTGGATAAATAAGCAGCCCCCCACAGACAGGTGGAAAAAATGAAATAATTCACACTTGCTAAAATTTCATTGTAATATTACATTCATTTCATGTTAAATTTGGATAGTTGAAATGAATAGATTGATAAAGCTATTAACTGACCAGGTGGAAATAATATTGTTTTCTTCAATGCCTTTTTTGCCTTATATGCCTTTATAGCTTCCTCCTCGCTCAATCTTTCTGAAAACTGCTGATTTAGGGGCTCAGGTGTTCTTGATGCATACTTCTTAATTACTTCCTACCTCTATTCTTTTGGAAAATTGAAGAGTAGTTTCTTCAAACCATCAACAGAACCTGAAAAAAAAAAAACAAATAATACATATATTATAATATACAAAAAGGTATGTAAACAGTTCAGGTTCAGGGTCCAAACAAGAAATAATACTCTTTTAAAGGGTATCGGGGTTTTACCAGAGAATATGGCAAGTAAAGCAAAATATTAAAACATCATTCATGTTGTTTTCTTATGAATAAGAGTTAATCTACTGTAGTCATATTTATTCTTACCATAGATGGGTGGGCATGCCACCTCTCGCACAACTTCCTCTCCCATATATTTCAACGGTCGGTGCATAACAGTGAGAATAAACAAAACGATATCAATTTGCATCTTACCGAGTTGACTCTGTTGTATGAAAAACTAAAGTCCTACTACCAAAAAATAGAGTTACATCTAAGAGTCAAAAAAGGCATTTAGGAAGAACTCAAACAAAAGGAAAGCAGAAGGAAAGAGAGGAGGCATGGAGATCTGAATCGGATATTTCATCATTAGATATCATTACTGTTGTCTGTGATGTTTCCTTTACTCCGCGTCCAAGGACGCTTACATCCTTGCGAAGATTTGTAAGAGACATTATACCTTGGACAAATTTGCGGGAAAACAACAGGCGTGAATGTTCCTGAAAATGTTTTCGAGATGTTGTGAATCTAATATTATGGCAATTACTTATAACTGCATGCATGCGTGACTTGTGGGTGCGACAAGGACTGATTCACGGTATGTTGTTACGTAGTATTGGATCATTTCTACGTTGCGATGATACTTTGGTACACTCTGGCTCTGGTAAAAGAAATGTAAGAAAACTTTAACTTTTATTTTAGCCTTAAACTACACCCTTTATAGCTACTCTACTTAGTTCTGTCATTGCCTAACTAAAGCTGGAGTTAGAGAGTCACGTGATGACACCAAGCTGAACGGACGCGGCTCCGAGCTCTCTCTATGAAACTTTCAAAATTTTGATCCTTAATAGGTTACTATGACCGCGTTATAATCTTTTGAGTTTCTTAATTGGTGACAAGCGAATGTCTGCTAGACGAACAAGGTCGAAAGCAAAGCAACGAACCGAAATGCCCGACACTGAAGCGAAGCTAGACGCAGTACTTGCGAAGATGGACGAATTGCTCGCCGCTAAAGATGAACAAGAGTCGAAGTTGAACGCCATCCTGATGAAGCTAGAAAGTTTGGAAAAAAGTCAAAAGAAAACCGCTCAGGATGTCGACGAATTGAAAGATAGTTATAAACTTTTAGACCACGATGTGACCGAGGTTAAAAGCGCTCTTGCAGAGAAGGCGAACCGCAAAGAGATAGACGCCCTGAACAAGAAAATTGAAGACTTGGAGAACAGGTCCAAGAGGAACAACGTGGTCATATGGGGTTTAAAGGAAGGCGCCGAAAAAGATTGCAGCTCCGTAGAAGAATTCTTAGAGGAAGAACTTTTCAGTAAGCACATGGGCCTCGATAATATTGAAGTCATGCGAGCGCACCGTACGAAGATCAACCAAGCGGCTGCGAGCGCTACCGCTCCGCAGTCAAGGCCTATCCATGTCTACTTACTTAGATATCCTGATAAAGGACGAATTTTAAAGGCTGCAGCGAACACCCTGAAAGATAACCCTTTCTGCGACAGTCAGATATTCATATCCGACGACGTGTCAAAATCAGTTCGAAGTGAAAGAGCCAAACTACGGAAAGATCATTTAAAGCAACTTAAAGAAAGAGAAGGAGTCCAGTTCGCGTTCATCCCATGGTCAGTTCCCGCGCAGATACTGTATAAAGAAATCGATTCTGAAGGTCTCAAGTCCTTTAAAATCAGACATGAGTAATCCTTATGTTGCTGTTTTGTTGTCATTATATACTGCGTAATTGTATTTATAGCTAAATGAACTGTATGATTTATAGTTTTGTTTACAATTTCGGCGCAGGCAAAACTGCTTGTCACTTTTAATACCATAGTATAATACAACCATTTGCCATGGAGATCTCGGCGAAAGTGTGCAGCAACCGAGATGGTAAGTGCGCTTTCGTTTGTTTGTATATTTTGTGTGTTGTTGTTTTGTGTGTTGTTGTTTTGTGTCTGTGTTGTACTTCTTGTTCAAAACTTAAATTATTCTCTTACTACTTTTACATTTGTTTTGCTATTCTATTCATTTTCCGAGCAAATAGCACCTATTATAAATGTGATAACACTTAATTATTCTTGCATTAAGAATGCATAATTCGAAAGCTAAGCCTGAAAGCATCAAATTTCTTCTTTCCTGCCTCAGGAGGCAGTCCTAATGTTTCACACAAATCCTTGTAACAATACGCGTCTGGCACTAGAAAAATCTAAGCAGGATCTTGAAGCACTGTACGAGGACAAAGTAGAAGGGATTATACTACGCGCAAGAGCTCGATGGCACGAACATGGTGAAAAGAATAACAAATATTTTTTAAATCTCGAGAAACGCAACCATGTTAAAAAGCATGTAAGAAAGCTGCACATTAGCGGTGTAATTTCTACTGACCCCTTTATGATTATGGATTCACAACGCAAATTTTATAAGAACTTATATCGTAGTAGAAATGTTAATCTAGATAATGCAGAATCATCGATTTTTTTCGATAGTCCAAATTTACCCAGTATTTCACATGATTCAAGAATAATATGTGAGGGTAGAATAACTGCGGAAGAATGCCAGAACGTTCTCAAAACTTTTCCAACTGCAAAAACGCCAGGCAACGACGGGTTACCCATTGAATTTTATAACACCTTCTGGCCATTACTTAGTGATACTTTGATTAATTCATTTAATGAAGCTTATATGAAGAAGGAAATGTCCCCATCTCAGAGACAGGCAGTGATTACTCTTATTGAGAAACAGGACAAGGATAGGACTTACTTAGAAAATTGGAGGCCAATATCCTTGACTAACGTCGACGCCAAAATTGCGTCCAAAGTTATAGCGACCCGTATTGTCAAAGTTTTACCCGAAATCATTCATAGCAATCAAACTGGGTACGTTTCAGGTCGCTACATAGGGGAAGCCGCAAGATCAATTCTAGATATAATGGATTACACGAAAACTTATGAAATCCCTGGATTGCTACTTTTTATAGATTTTGAGAAAGCTTTTGATAGTCTGGAGTGGAATTTTAGGTTCAAATGCTTAGAAGTCTTTGGATTTGGATCCAGTCTTACAAGATGGATAGAAACCTTTTACAGTAACATAACAAGTTGTATTATCAACAATGGAACGCTCTCAGCTAGCTTTGAAATAAATCGAGGTGTAAGGCAGGGAGACCCCCTTTCTCCTTACTTGTTTATCATTGCTATGGAACTACTAGCAGTCGCTATTCGCTCATGTTCAGAAATAGATGGAATCAAAATAGATGAAAAAGAATTCAAAATGGTACAGTATGCAGATGATTTAACAGCTTTTGTGTCGGATATCAGATCTGCTCAATACCTTTTTAAGTTACTTGATCAATTCCAAAAATGTTCTGGCCTAAAGGTGAATTATACAAAAACCGAAGCAATGTGGATTGGCTCTTCCCGTAATAACATCGAAACACCTCTAGCATTGAAATGGCGTAAAACTGTAAAAGCTTTAGGGGTTCACTTTAGTTACAATAACGAAGAATCAGTGCAAAAGAATTTCTACGATAAGCTCAAAGGAATTAAATCTCAGATACGCTTGTGGAGTTGGAGAGGCCTCTCTCTGTTTGGTAAAGTTACAATTATTAAGAGTTTACTACTTCCTAAAGTTTTATACATCTCGTCAATTCTTCCTTCTCCTTTGGAGTTCATAAAGGCCCTTCAATCAATTATATATAATTTTCTTTGGAAGGGTCCTGATAAAATCGCCAGGACAGCAGTAATAAATGATGTTGAATTTGGTGGCCTAAAGGTAACTGATTTTACAACGTCAATTATGTCACTCCGACTTTCATGGATTGGAAGATTTCTAAGCGATAATTTTTATCCCTGGAAAGCGTATCTATTACATTTACTAAAACCTTTTGGTGGAGAATTTTTTCTTCATTGTGATTATAATATTAATGACTATAACATTTCCCCACTATTTTATAAGGAGATGTTACACTGGTGGTCAGATTTTCGTTCTAGATATGATCTTGTAAGTCTGCGTGAAACAATCATCTGGAACAATCATAACATTAGAGTAAACGGCAAACCTTTATTCTATTATAATTATAATAGCGCAAATATTATTCTTTTAAGCGACCTAAAATTTGATTTGAGTAACACAGAGTCCTTTAACCTTGCAAAACGTAATGGTTTAAAAGATTCCAACTTTCTGACCTGGACTGGTGTTCGTTGCGCAGTACCAAGTCATCTAAGAATTCGATGCCACGAAATTAAGAAAGATCATGTCAGATCACTGCAATTTAAAATCGGTGATAAAATCTTTGATCCAGCACTTAGCAAGTCTAGGGATTTCTACGGTTTGCTTATATCCAGTAAGGCGACAGAGTCCAGAGGCTTCACAAAGTTGAAATCTAAATTTTCTATTGATGATGTGGAAACAAAAAAGGCCTTCTCATTAATAAGGTCCTGTATCTGCGAGACATATGTGCAATGCTTTCAATTTAAAATACTAAATGACATTTTATTCACAAATTCCCGCTTAGCTAAGATAGGTTTAATACAAAGCGATCTTTGCACTTTTTGCAATACTAGTGCGGAAACAATTGATCACTTATTCTTTTACTGTGTTTACTCACATGCATTTTGGGAAGAATTTGAATCTTATTGGATCGCTATAGCCAAAGAACAAAGGAAACTTGAGTTAAAGACTATTTTAATTGGTGTCACAGATACTAATTGTTCTTTATTTAATTACTTAATCGTTTTAGGTAAGCTACATTTATGGAATTGCCGTAGGAATAATAGTCTTCCTTTTTTCCCTTCGTATAAGGAACTAGTTAAAAGAAAATATGAAACTGAATGTCACATTGCGGCTAAGTTTAATGATAGGAAGATGCTAGAGGCTAAATGGAAACCCATTTTGAATTATAATTTAATAGATACATAGGTGTGTAAGCGAAAAAAAAAACTGTAAAAAGTAGGTAAGAATTGCAGTCTAAGGAAGTATTATATAGTAAGTAGAATAAGTAACGTCTTGTAGGTGGTATTGTAAGTAGTGTTCGTCTTGTTTTGTAAAAAAAAAAAAAAAAAAAAAAAAAAAAATGATTGCCAAACTAACAGAATGACATGAGGTAACAATTGCACAGTCTTTGATAATAGATATATATGGGATGCCTAGGGGTGGACTACATGAATAAAGGGAGGGGAGGGGTAAACGATTTAAACAATTTTAGTACACTAAAGTTCTCTCGAATGTTTTTAAGTATTTAGGCATTACAGTTTACTCTTTGGATGGTTACAAATACTCAAGTGTATCCCAGCTATGTTCCAGTCTGCTCTTAGGATTATTTTTTGGATAGCTTAGCCTTGGGCTGATATGTTTTCTGCCTTTATTTGTCATGTTCCACTCCCTCCTGAATACACGAAATATCTACACAATTTTTTTTCAAGCTGAAAAACGGTTTGCTAGTGTTTCTTGTAGTGCCACCATAATGAGTAACCAGTTCAAAGACGTTAAAAGTTAATACGAACTTAACAATTGGTTAGTATACTTTACTTACATGGTGACTTATACAATACTATGCCTCGCTTCGCTTTAAACCGTTTTAGACTGTTCTGAAAACATACTGTATTTTCAACAAATAATATGCGATATTAATTTCAATTTCAAACAATCACATCATAAGCTCAATTTAAATACTAAATACAATAACGAACATTTTTTATCAACTGCTATGGAGGGTAATTAGGTTAATTGAGGGCCTGTGTATATAATACAGGAAGAAGGATCACCCTTGCCGTCCCTGCTTGAGTTTGAAATATATACAGAAACGCTTAGAGACTAGAGTGAAAACTCGGAGGAGAATTTCCCTCTTCATTCCGTGTTAAGGATTTCCCGTTAGGACAATGCTTTCTTGCAAAATTCTTGAACTGAAAGCAAGCCCAGTAGAAAGTAGCAACTGCTACAAAAAGACAAGAAAAGGAGAAAAAGGAAAAGCCAAAAAAAAAAGCCGAAAAGTCTTAAAAAGTTGGTGTAGACTTTAATGAATGCCCGTTGAAAAATCGTTTTCAGCCGTACACTTTATCGTTCACACGAATCGCTAGTCCAACACGCGTCGAGTAATTTTGCCATTGGTTCTGAAATTTCAGTCGTGTGACCATGCACCACATCCGGTTTATTGTTATGTTCAAAACGCGCTTTTCCTGTTTATGTTTTCTGCACAATTTATGTTTTTTTTTTTCATATTAAACAGGTTGTAGTCTATTACGTCCTCGTATTTTCAAGAGCCTTTTTCTTTTCTTTTCTAACTTTTCCTTTCCTTTCTTTTTTCTATTGATTTGTTGTTAACATACTTCCTTGGTTCTGGTAAATTGAACGTTAAATCGGTTCTGCAGCTTGTACTGTAATTTCTCTAGTTTATATTCCTTTATTGCATGTAAAACATTAATTTATTTTGTATCATTTTTCTTGGTAACATCAGTTAGTTGTTCCCGTTTGTTTTATACCATTTTATTTTACTTCCGTTTACTCTATTTTGGATTTCTGTCTGATGTAATTTGCCTGCTGTATTGCTGTTGGTTCGCATTTACAATAAATTGCTTTGGAAATCCTTGAATCCTCCTCGTTCCTACTCGCTCGACTGCCGCATCCTGTGTCATTAATTTCGAGTGTTCTCTCAACTTCCCATGTGGGTTATCATTCCGGTAAACCAATAGAAAGTGCGGTCTGTTGCTTTTACCAAAAATACTGTATCTCTACGATGAAAGTTGATCCAAAAAGAGTTGTCAAATCTACATAGTGTCTTCAAAGCGTTTTGTGGGTTTTTTCATGTCTTTGCAGAGAATAACCTTAATTTTCGACTGTGAAGCCATGTTCAGTCAAGCAAATTATTATGAGTAGTGCTGGTAGACAACAGAGTTAGAAATTGCAAAGTCGATCATTACTTCAAATAAATACAAGCTTTTGGGTTTTATTCAGGAAGGGTTTGTTGTTTTGTTTCTATTTTTCTTTTCCGTGATGTACTGACCTGTTTTTTATCTTGAAAACCTACTATTCTCGAGTATAGTTTTGCTGTTTTTCGTGGCAAAACAGGTGAGAATCACCCTCCTCTCCAGCGTTTGGTAACTGACTCAAATCAAAGCGAGGCGGAACGTTTGCGACAGAAAACTTTTTCATTTTTTGTAATTACCTGACAAAACCTTGTCTTAATCTCGGCTTGTAAAAGCTTTTTTCTCGTAAGAGCTGAAGTACGATTTTCCACAATATTACAGACTAGATCGAGTCCTATTAGTTCTTGCAGTTGGATCTGCGGGTCCTAGATTTCCGTGCGAAGACTGTGAATAGTTTTCTGTTTTCATAAACACTTTAACATCTAACATGCATATTCATTTCCCGATAAACAAGAAAAAATTCTGCCGAACTAAAAACAGACGTCTGCTCCTAAAGAAATTATTTCACGGTCGCCTGTGAAATAGCCTCGAGGTTACAACTTCAAAAAAATTAGTTTACCCGCAATTGAAGAAACATAAAAGAGATATATAATTGCGTCAGGACCAAGCTGGAAGAATAAAAACAAAGAAGACCACACAATAGAGTTGCAATTAACAGTTTCCGTCAAATAAGAGTTGTTTTGAACAGTAAACCATTGTCCGCTGGCACAACACAATATATTCTACCCCGGGGGCTTTTAGCTATGCAAAATTTACGGTAACAAACAGCTTACTGTTTAAAAGCTTTTGTACTCCTGAAGCGCAGCTGATTGCGCAAACTAACTAATTGACTTCAAAGTAGAAAACAGATTTTCTTTTTTTCCCGTAAATGTTTGTAACGTAAGAAAGCTTGTGATCTATTACGCAAAGATAGCTGGTGGGGTGGAGACCACGAGCAGTTCAACAAAGAACAAAAACACTTTAAAAAAGGCAAGTTTTGTCTGATATACTCTACGAGGTCAGGTGAACGCACTGCGATGCGTAGGATTCAAGCTAAGAGGGACTGGTGCATAATTTCTCCTTACAGTGTCACAACTGAATCAAAGTCAAAAGTCATGAGAATTAGGCAAGTGATCACCAATTGCAGAAACTCTTGATTGTTAAACAAATTCTCCTTGTCAGAACCTTAACCTTAAAGTAAGGTAATATAAAAAAATGCTTTATTCAGAGCTCTCAAGTTTGACTTGAAGGGTGAAGTGTTCGACCATATATCCGTCTCATGTGATACCGCGCTCGGCCATCACCTTTCTGGGATTGCGGTGGGGTGGGTATGTAAGGAGACATTCTTCCCCGGAAAAATGCGAAAAATAAAGTAGCCTAGTTATACATCGTTTTATCCTTATTCTGAGCATTTGTGGACAGAATCCACTGTACCGGTCTGCGGTCAGCGTGTGACTGACGAACTTCTCACTAATAGAACAAGAGGGAAGTAATATTAACTTTATTATTGAAAACCTCTGTTGCTTGGATCTTAAACATTTTTGTAGGCCATGGAAGAATTCATCGTAACCCTTAAGCTCCCATTAGTGACCAAGACAGAATTTCTTCTTAAAGATTAAACTTTTGATCCAGTAGCAAATTCTCAGAACTAACATCATGAGAATTGTATATCAGACAGTAAAGAGAATTAGTAATGAGATCTGGGAATTAAAGGGTTAACAAGGAAAGGTCTATTGTAGATCAGGCCATATACAATTTTGATCTAACTCTTTTAAGTGGTTTTGATCAAACTTTGCGTATTTTTGTTTGGTAGCTTACTCAGTGTGATACTCCAATACATCAATTAAATCTTCCCATTCTCCCCAAAGAGTTTTCGTAATTTATTAAAAGGGATGACATGACAGGAAGCACTCTGTCTGGAAATAAGGTACACATATATATATATATTAAGTATATATTAAGATGTAACATTAACTTTATCAACAAGAAGTGAGCTTAGTAAGATGTACCTGAGAGGTTGGTGCAGCCACAGGAGACCCAGGCAAACAGTCACACAATTTGCTTGAAATGCCTGTGGTGTAAAGAAGAAATTTATTTTGAGTTTAGTATGTAAACAAGACAGCAGTTTGTGTGGTATCCATCCTCTACCATGACTGTGCTAGTCAGTGGAAGATGACACATACTATATTTATTCACCACCACAGTGTTCATTAAATTTTTGTTATGCAAGTGCGGTATTTCTTTGATGTATAGCTGAAGGTCTTAATCAAGAGATAGCTGAGGATGGTTCAACTTAGAGCAATTAAAATCTGCATTAGCATGAGCACTATTGCATGAAATTATCGCAGTGTGGAGGCTGATGTTATGCTAAAACAATTGCAAGAGAGAGTATAGTTGTTCTGATGCAAATGAGAGTAATATTATAATAATTGTAGTACCTTGCAATAATCTGAGTAAAGTGACTATAATTATATGGAAATATGTCACTTAAATTGTGAAGTCTTGCTGTGAACACTACTTAAGTAGTAGTGAGAATAAGGCTTGAATAAAGTTCAGGCCTGTATGCAATTTAAACCCATGACCTCAGTGATACCTGTACAGCACTCTACCAACTATATGATTTTTGTATATTTACAGTCATTTATTTACCACTCTGAGGGTTTATTGGGAAACAACATGATGACCAGTTCCCAGTGGGCTTTAAATGTTAGCTCAGTTGGTGAAGTGTTGCACCAGTATCATGATGGTGGAGGTCATGGGTTCAAATCCTGTATGGGCCTGAATTTTTTTCAGGCCTTATTTTGGTACTACTTAAGTAGTGTTTATAACTGCGAGGATTGCTTCGATATTCATTTCTTCAACTGCAGTTCACATATATAATTTTCATATCTTTACATTCATGTAAGCTATTGATCGTTAGACAATTTCTCTTTGTTAGCACTTTAGAAAATGTATAGAGAACAGTATGGAGAATATGCAGACTGAGTTAGTGTGAAAAAGTTTAAGCACATCCTCAACTGCTGAGTAACCTTAAATTGTGCTTGTCTCATTTGGCTATGCCAATATTGTTTTAGGTTCGTAAGCTAGAGTTTTCGTTGGCTCAGATACCCTGGATAAGAAGTGTGACACAATCTTCACATCATGTGGTGGAATCCAGTCCAATCATTGCAAAAGCACTGCAGTTGCTGCAAGACAACTTGGTTTGGATTGTTACCTGTTCTTAAGAAGTCCTGAACAGGCACATGTTTGATTTACTTAAAATTAACTTCAAAGCATCTTGAGTCATGATCAAAGATCTGTCACCCCTAAGCACAAGTAATGATTAGTAATAAAAGAATTTTGGTAGATTTTGGTTAGCCAAGGCTTACAATCAGACAAAGAGTGGCACCCATGTGATATATTACTAACAGTAATGGAGACATAGCAACATGGAGTCTTATAATTTTTTGTTTGTCCCATACTCACAACAAGACAAAACAGCTTCTTTCTCTTTTTCTTTACCAAGCTCAAAACTTACCATCTTTCTTATTCTATTTACAAAACATGACACTAACAACATTGCTGATCCAAGCATTATGCAGGACCATAAAGTCTCTTTAGTTCAGTGGTAGAGCGTCAGAGCACAGAATCCAGAGGTCTGAGGTTTGATTCCTCATGGGGACTTCCACTCTCGACAAGACAAAAAAACATCTTTCTTGATTTCTTTACAAAGCTCAACACTTACCACGATCTTTCTTATTCTTTTTACAATATGTGGAACCTGTTTGTTAATTGAAAGCTCCTCATGTTTCATTAAGCAGTGGACTTACCACCATCATTGTCCAAAGGATTGGACAATGGTGGTGATGATAATGATAACTGTAATGATGATTGCAGTGAAGATGAGATGACAAGATTCACAATATAATAGTTGAGCAAAAGTTTCTATGAGATTTGAGGCAAACAGAAAAAAACTGCATAGTAGGCTGCTAATAGAGGTTCAGTCTTTTCTCTAATGTTGCTCATTTCAGAGAAAATAGGAACCAATTTGCTTCACCTAAATGGCAAATTCTAAGAAACTTAGCAAACCTATTTAAACTTTCATTTGATCTTTTTTCTTCATGCAGACCACGGATATTGATTGTGAAGAAAACCTTTAAACAAATTGGTTGGAAGTCAAATTATTGTTGTTCCTCAGCTTCAATACAAATCTGGCCTTAAACAAATGATGGAGGAAATTTCTGAAAAATTGTAATGAAAAGGTCAGAGGACTGTATATACTAGAAAGTTGGCACCACTATGATTGCAATCATAAAAATTTCCATCTCAAACTGACTTTTTTAAGGCTTATTTTGGACAGAGCTGTCACTAAGTGGCGATAATAAGCCAGCTCATTTTATTATGATTGCCATTTCACAGTTTTGAATGGAATTGACTGCATATTAATCTAACAGTAACAGGTTTAGATGCAGGGATACAGAACTTGCATGAGATATTTTGAGGAATCTCCTTTAATGCCAAACAAACAATGAGAATGAAGAAAAGTATCAATTAAGGAATTATTAGTGTGAACAATACCAAATTCTCCAAACTAACTTCATAGGAATTTTGTGGTACACATTAAGGAGAATTATCAATGAGATCCTGGGTGTGAAAGGGTTAGCAGATCAAACACATGTTCAAATGTGAACCCTTTACACCCTAACATCAGTATACATGTTCTCTATGCTGTTCTCTGTACATATCATAAGGTTCTGACAAGGAGAATTTGATAAACAATCAAGAGCTTCTGTAGTTGATGATCATTTCCTTCATTCATGTGACCTTAATGTGTAAATTAGGGATGATACTGTTTCGAGAATTTAGATGCTAGTCACTCTTAGGGAATAAAGCATCTAATTAATTTGTAATGGAGGTAATTTTTTCCTAGGGGTTCCCAATTTTAAGGCGATTCCAAATTTCTTGTTGACCAGGAGTTTATAGAAACCACACAGGAGACCAATAGATTCTGTTCTGTCATATGACTCTGGGGAAATGCTAGGAAAACTCAAGAGAGTTGTTATAATTATTACACAGTGAGTAAAGAAGGAAGCAGATATTGGAGAATTCTGGAACTAAGTTTTGTTGGGCTAAGTTATTTTTAACCCAGATGTGGAGAATTTTCTCCTCAAATTACTTACTTACTTCACCTGCTTTCGTGTTTCTCAATAAAAATCCTGCATGTATGCTGAGGCATGTTTGTGGATGTTTGTTAAAGTTCCTTCCTACTGACTTTGTGTGCTTTTTTTTTTCAGGAAGGAACAGGGCTCATCAGCCTATCTAATTGAAGTTGGAGGCTCCTCTTACATGGGGATGTGCAGTTACTAAGCAGCCTTTCAAGAAATGATAGATCAGGTAAAATTACAGGCTTTTTCTGTATTGTGTGCTCATATGTGCATTTCTGGTCAAGAGGTCATGAATGCAGTTGTAATATTATTGTGTGGGCCTCAGTTACAGTCAACTTACTTTTATTGTAAACAGTGGTACAACCAGAATTCCTCAAAACAAGAACGATAACCACACAACGTCGAGCCTGCCATGTGCCCCTGCATAACGCATGCGCGAGACCTATAACCGCAGACCTGATATGTTTACATCTCCACCCTGAAAAGTCTAATGGGTGTGGCAGCGGGACTAACTACAATACAAAATGTTTGGCTAGTTAGGTATAACACAACGACAGCTTATAATAGCTTTAAACTGAAATGTTTTCTCAGTCTGCAACGAAGTTTATAAGTCCAATCTAGATGGTTTCCTTACAACACGGCCACTCCTGGTTGTCAAAGGCAGACCATCACTTTTCTCAGTGGGTTGAGCTGGCTTGTGGGGTGTCTGTGGTGGCTCCGATGACAAAACTTCGTGGGGTGTCGTCATAGGTGTGGTGGGCTGATAAGAGGAAGTGTCCCGATTGTTCTCCATCTGTTCTTCAGAGGTTGATACTCTTTCACCCGACAGTTTCAGTTGTACTCTGTTGCGCCTTATCTCTGAACCACCAGCTGTCTTTACTACGTATGACCTTGGCTGGGTAGTTTCTCGCTTTACTTCTACTGGAACCCAAGTCTTGGTTCGCGGTTGGAACACAGACACCTGTTGACCTGGTACTAGCTTTTGGAGTTCACGAGGGGACTTCCCATCATACTGCTGTTTCTGGACATCTTGTCGATGCTGTAGTTGCTCTTGGTTACATTCCATGGTTTGAGAGCGCTGTAGTCGTCCACTGCAAGGTAGTTGTGTGCGATAATCTCTTTGGTTTAGAACCTTAGCTGGTGAGGGTAAGTTGCTGTCAATAGGCGTGGTTCGATACGATAGAAGTGCGAGATAAGGATCTTGTCCGGCGGCATCTGATTTCTTCAACAGGTTTTTCACTGTCTGGACCATCCGTTCTATGAATCCATTGCTTTTTGGATATAGTGGGGAACTGGTAATGTGATTAATGCCCCAATGATCACAGAATGCAGCAAATTCTCGACTGCTATATTGGGGTCCATTGTCTGTAACCAGGGATTCTGGTATTCCATGCTCGGCAAATATTGACTTGAGATGATTGATAATAGCAGCAGATGTCGTTGAGTTCAGCTTCCTTAGGATGGGGTATTTGCTGTAGTAGTCTGCGACTAGAAGATATTGTGCACCTTGGTAGTCAAACAAATCGCAACCAAGTTTCTGCCACGGAAAACTGGGCACACTGTGGGGACATAGCGCTTCCTTTGGCTGCTGTTTAGAGAATTGTATGCATGTGGCACAGTTGGCTGTTAGTTCCTTTATGTCTCTTGATATGCCTGGCCAGAATAAGCTTTCTTTTGCTTTTAGGAGGCACTTTTCCGTTCCCATGTGTCCTTGGTGTATTATTTGCAACATCTGTGGGCGGAGCCTACTAGGAATCACGAGGCGGTGTCTCTTGAGAACGAGGCCATTTTCAACGCTGAGATCCTCTCTGAAATTCCAAAACTCCCTTAAGTCTTGGGGGCATTCGTTCGGATATTCTGGCCAGCCATGGTGCACAACATCTTTAAGGTGTGCGAGTACGACGTCTTGGTCGGTGCACTGTCGTATTTCTTCCAGTTTGGCGGGACTTGCTGGTAGAGTGCTTGTGATGGCGTTGACTTCAAGCAAAGGCACTTCGTCTTCTTTGAGGGGAGGTTCCATGTAACTGACCCTTGAGAGAGCATCCGCTATCACATTGGTTTTTCCTTGTATGTATCTAATTTCTACGTCATATTTTGCCATTTTCAGCAAAAGCCTCTGCAGCCGCGGTGAGGCACTCATTATGGTCTTCTTCCATATGCTTTCCAGCGGCTTATGGTCTGTTTCAATGATGACACTTTTGCCAAAGACATAGTGGTTGAACTTCTCTAATGACCAACAGGCGGCAAGTAGCTCTCTCTCTATGTTGCTGTAACGCGACTCAGTCTCGGTTAGTGACCGACTTGCATAGCACACTGGTCTACTGTCTTGGATCAGCACACATCCAATACCTTGAAGGCTTGCATCCGACTGGATCAGGTTGTCTTTTTCTGGATCATAGTACGCCAAGACTGGTGCCTCAGTAATTACTTGTTTAAGACTCTCAAATGCTTTTTGGTGCTCTGCCTGCCACATGAATAGCGTTTCTTTTTTCATCAGCTGTCTTACAGGTTCTGAAGTCTGGGCTATGATGGGTGAGAATCTATTCAGGTAGTTGATCATGCCCATGAAAGATTGTAACTCTGCAAGGTTCTTTGGAGGTGGCATGTTACGGATTGCTTTGATTTTGTTTTCGTCAGGTCTGATTCCTTCAGGAGTCCATGTGAGACCGAAGAAGGATGCTTCGTTTACCTTGAACTGAAATTTGTCTGGGTTGAATCTCACATTGTTCTCCCTCGCTGTGTCGAGGACATTAAGTATTCGCTGGTCATGTTCTGCCTCACCTATACCATAGACGAATGTGTCATCCGCAATACCGCTTAGTCCTTCCAACTTACCGAAGACCATGTCCATTTTCTCTTGAAAGACATCTCCACTACACGTGAGACCAAATGGAAGCCTGGTCCATCTGTACTTTCCCCAGGGGGTGTTAAAAGTGCATAGTCTGCTGCTTTCCTCATCTAGGCTAACTTGCCAAAACCCACTGCGTGCATCTAAGATACTGAAGTGGGTTGAGCCACTCACCTTCGGTATCACATCATCTATCGTTCTCACATAGTAGGGATTGCGCTTAACAGCTTTGTTCAGGTTCCGAGGGTCTAGGCACAAGCGAATCGATCCATTTGGTTTTATTGTTACGACAGTCGAGTTAACCCATGGGGTGTACTCGTTGCGAACCTCAGAAAGGATGCCCCATTTCTTCAATTGATCTAGTTCTTCCATATAGGCTTGCTGTAATTGTACTGGAACCTGCCTTGGTGCATGTTGTACTGGGGGCACTTTGGGGTCGGTTTCTATGTGGTATGGTGCACCTGGGAAGCACCCAATTCCTGTAAATACATCTTCATATTCTTTTAACAAATAGTCCTTTGTTAATGGGAATGGGTGCTGCTTGCCTCCCATGTCAAATAGCCTAAATGTATGCAGATCATGCGTGGGCCTGGTGTGGTTTACTTGAGGGTTGGGTGTGCCTCTGTGGCTGATCAGATCATCGCTATACTGGTTGGCGGTTATTGGCCAGTTGAGCTTTAGGAGGTTCAGGTTTTGTGCTGACATGTTACCAATTATGGCTGGGCCGTCAACATCAACAACTTCTGCTTGAATAGGTTTAGGGCTGGGGTTGTTAGGGCCTTTTACATATATTTGGCAAGATCCAAGGTTAGGAATCTCTACTCCACCATATGCGGATAGTCTCATCGTGGGTTGTGCTAAACCCATCCTCCCATTATTCAGCTGTTGGTAAAGGGACTTAGGTAAAATGTTGGTTTCTGCCCCTGAGTCTATTTTACAGAGTGTATTGACTTGTCTTCCTTCTGGCCCCAGCGACAAGGACACCTCTAGTAGAGCCTTTTCTCTACAGGATATGGAATGGACATTCATGGATAGAGGTGTTGCTTCAATTGTGCCCAAAAACACATAATCACTTATTGGCTGGGTGGACTCTGAGTTGGGTAAAGCATTGCTACTTCTGGAAGCTTCAATTTCATGCACATTCTTTTTTCTAAGCTTTGACAGGCATACCTTGGCTAGGTGTCCTACCTTCTGACAGTAGTGACACGTTGCATTCTTTGCTGGGCACTGTTCACGTGCATGAGGACCCCAGCCACAATTCCTGCAGGTTGGTGTTTTGCCCCATCGATTGCCATTTTGGGTTTGCTTCGTACCACCCGCTGCATTTGAGTGGTTTCTCTGATTTGGGCTTCTGTTCTCAGAAGTGACAGGGTGCACTTCTACGGCTGTGTTCATCAACTGAAGTTGTTTATCAGCTGATTCCTCTGTTTTTGCCAATTCTCTGGCTTCATTGAATGACAGGGTATTTCCTTTCTTAAAACAATCCTTTCTAACACGGTCGGAGTTCATGCCAAGCACCAGGAAGTCTCTTAGAAATCGATTGTGATGCTCTGCTGGGTAGTTAGCTTCTTTAACAAGAATTCTTAGTTTAGCAATGAATTCTTCAAGTGATAAGGTACCTTGACGGAGGTTATGCAGCTCCCACGCTGCGATCAGCTCGTTCGAGTGAGGCTTTACGTAGTTTTCGAATCTCTCCCAGTAGTTTTTTAGCTTCTTTTGGTCATCTGCTGATAAGTCCCAACTGTTGAATAGCTCCATTCCGTGTTCGCCAGACCAGTACAGAAGGTGTTTGCACTGTACTTCTTCATCTATTTTCACCATCGGGCCAGTGAATAGCAGTTCACATCTCTGTTTCCACATTTTAAAGCGGCTGTATAGGTTGTCGTCTGTACTCCAATCCATGGAGGGACCTTTGTCGATAAACGAGGCGGTAGCCATTTTTGCTTTGTTCAATCAATCGTGTTGTTCACTCTTCCACTTCCACCAGTGTAGCGAGTTAAATTGTCATCAAATTTGCTTACTTACTTCGGCATCCCACTTCTGACACCATGTAATATTATTGTGTGGGCCTCAGTTACAGTCAACTTACTTTTATTGTAAACAGTGGTACAACCAGAATTCCTCAAAACAAGAACGATAACCACACAACGTCGAGCCTGCCATGTGCCCCTGCATAACGCATGCGCGAGACCTATAACCGCAGACCTGATATGTTTACAGCAGTTAAACACTGATCACAGTCAAAAGCCTGTTTCTTAAAATATTTTATTCTGGATATCTGCCAAAATGTTGGCTTTGTTTGTTTCAGAATGTGCTGGAGAATTTTGATGACATTGTTGTTACAGTTGGCAGTGGTGGAAGTGCATCAGGAATAGCCATTGGTAACTATTTAACATGATGAGAACTCAAGTAAGCTCTAAATAAAAATATTGGTATTTTCTTTCTTGACTGTGTGGGAGGGCTGGACTTGAAAAAATTTGGCTCAAGGTCATGACATATAGACCTCTCTCTAATCAATCTGTCAATTATGACCAGCAGCTAAGTATTTTCCAATCTGGCTTGTCCCTACTTAGTCATTAAGGCTTTTACCATTTGACCAGCACTCTTTGTATTCTTTCTTCCTGCTGTTTGCATCTCAGGAGGCCATATATAGAGCTCTGGAGTTATTTATGGTGACACTGTCACCATTGCTTTTATTTGTCTAAAGGGTTTGATTTTTTAAAATGTTTTTCATCAAATTTACATCCAGGGATTTACTGGTCTTAGGATAAATAATAATAATAATAATAATAATAATAATAGGACTGAGTGGAATTCAATTCGGTCTGTAATCTTATGAGTGATTAAATAAATACAATCAGATGACTGTTAAGTAGGAGTCTGATATGTTAATCACCAAGTAATCAAAGCTATGACAAAATTTGGGAAAGAAACCAGATGTATTGGTTATGCTTTTTCAATAACAGGGTGTGCACATGACGCATGCTGCCCACTCATACAGGCATGATGCATCAACTGTCCTATCACACGATTCAGTAAGAAGCATGACATGTACACTGTCCTATTAGTGCTTAAATTAGGCTGGTGATAACTAATCATATTGGAGTATTTTGTCATAGTTTACATTGAAATGCTTTATCACCTTTCAGGAACCCCTGACTAACTATTTCATGCTGAGAAATATTATGTAAAAGCTTCATGCTCAACTTATAGGCTAATAAAAAGTTTCTGCAAGTACCTAAGCAATTCATGCTTAAGACTTAAGCCAAAGAGATTGTGCTTCTTGAGAATTTCTCACAGGCCTTTATATCTTTCTAAAAGTTTTCGCTTATTTTCTTTGAACAGTGGAGACTAATTGAGACCTGTAATAGTAACATCATTGTCATTTATTCATAGATGTCATGCAGTGAGTATGTGTGATGATGAAGCATATTTTTAGCAGAAAATCAATGAAGACCTTTGAATAGGTGGACTAGATGTTCAAGCGGAAGAGTTAATTGATATTATTGATGGATACAAAGGAAAGGGCCAGCCAAATCCACTGAAGAAGAGTTGAGTTGGTGTTGACTCAAATAATTTCGCAGATTTTGGTTTCTTCTTAATTAGACTAAGAGCAGTCCCTCCTTTTTGAAGAAGTCTGTCAAGCAAATAAAAAAAAAACATTAAAAAAAATCGACTGAAGTTCCCAGCCGCTCACTAACTTTTCTTCACTCATTTTTTTTCCTTTTTGAGTCACATAACTTTTATAGACTTTGCCCAAAAGGATGGATTTCTTGTAGTCTTCTAATTAATATATTTAATAATAACCTACTTATTTTTGGTATTGGAATGACATGCAAGTTGAAAAGAGTTGTTTCTATCTATTACTAATTAGCCTTTTCAAAACTTGAAAATATGAAAAAGTCATGCCCCTCATTGCCTTCTGTTCCTGTACTAATGCCAAACATGGAAAATTTGTTTTCAGAATGCTCTTTGGCTGACAGCATGTTGATTTATTTCAGTGCAAATTAAAAGCTGAAATTTTATTGCCAAAAGTTAAAATGATATGTACTCTGTTAACAAGCAATCAGTGTACTTGTTTTACAATTTAGAAGGAATGATCACTCAATGATGTTTCAGACCACAAAGTTTACCTGTTCCCAACCCCCCCTTCTTTACCACAGGTTTCTGTAACACAATAATGATGGATAATTCTAGCAATAATTATTACAATTTCTTGCTTATTTAATCCAGAATGCGTTCGAAATTGCTTGATTGCCAAATAAAAACATGGTCTAAATCTTTTTTAACCCTACGAACTTAACCTTTTCTTGCTCCTTACGAACCCTGAAATGTTTGTATCTGTTAATGAAGAGGACGTTATGGAGATATCCAGAACAACTGGTATTATGGTGGACCCCGTGTACAAAGTCAAAGCCATTAGAGGAATGTTACACAAGACGGAAACCAACTCAGGTCGATTTAAGGGTCACAGAATACTTTATATTCATACCGGCGAGTACAATTTATCGACATCATCATTTGACAAACACGTCATTCCTTCCCTTTGGTCAAGAGCCCACGTACCTTGCAAATAATGGTTTCTCACAGGTTATAACTTGGAAGCGCGTTTATCCTCGCAAATGATATCCTGCTTAAGCGTGGTTGTGCGCATGTCAGCCTGAGGGGAAAAGGTGCATCACCTTAAGTTTTCAACGAGTGATTTTGGGAAATAATGTGGAAAACGAAACGATCAGTCAAATTAAAAAAGTTTAAAAATGATATTTTTTCTATCTGGTACAGAAATTGCAGCCTTGAGACCCCATTTTTGATCCCTCATAGAAGCATCAGTAGTTCGAAACATGTACTACAGTTGCATGTGGCATGTACTTTCTTTCGCGTGAAATCAAAATTATTATACATTAGACTTACAATGATAACTCTGATTGGTCGAGAGCATACAGTCGATATACGATAGCGTATGAAGTTGACATGATGACCCAATATCTGTGGCAGTTCTGCCTAGTTTCCAAGCCCCTCGTCCGTGTGGTGTTGTCAAACTCTGGTAAAATCAGAGAGAAGATTCTTTTTTTCGCAAATTGTTTCAAAAAATGTATGATAAAATATTTATTGAAAATGGTTTAAGCGTAATATTATAAATCATCAAACCTCGCGTCTGTGTTATCTGCCTCGGCCTTCGGCTTCGGCAGATAACGCAGACACCGGTATTGATAATTTATGATATCATGCCCAACCTCATCCAGTAATTGCTCATTATTATTTTATTGCCCAAAGTAGAGTACAGATAATACGCGAATCGAGTACAATTTTCCTGTGATATTGTACAGTTGCTTATTATATGCGGTAAAAAAGCCTTTTCCCACTTTTTGAAAAATACCCATGAAATAAAGCAGTTTGACAGTAAATAACTTCTTCTAACGTTTTGGTGTGTAGTGTCGCTGGGTATTTTTACTCATAGTTTGTGTTTTGACTCGCCCTGCGGGATCGTGAAAATAAGGCAAAACTCATAGTAATATTCACCGATACTTAACACTAAAACGTCTGATAAGATATGTTTTTTTTGATGGAAGACTGGATACGACAACAACCACAGGTGATGGACTTTCATAAGTTCGATTAGAGGATGGGGTTTCCAATCCTTCTAAAATGACGAGACCTGATTCGTAACAATGTTATGCGAGTTTCGCACAAGTCTGGTAGGTGTGTCTTATTTTCCAACAGGAGGTTTGTGCGGTTTGTATAATGGAAGGATGGACCCGTTAATAACTCGCCCTGCACTGGGTATAAATGATGTTGTCTGCTGGGAAAGTGTCAAGGATCCCATGCCATTCTGAGGCTGACTCGTTCTTAGTTGTCTCTCTTATTGTAGATAATTAGATGGTGCGCGAGAGGTCCGCGTGTGACAAGATTTACGTTCGTTTCCCATCGTATCCTTTGTTAAGATAGTGCTAGACTCTCACGAAACCCTCGCTGCTCAAGAAAGACGTCAATCATCAATTGGCCGCAAAAGCGGAAATAACAACATTATTGATAAAATTTTAATTTTTTAATTACTTGTTCGATTTATAAACTCATATCTTTGATTTCACATCAATAAAAAAAGGTAACGTTTTATTCGTTTTTCAGTATATAATATATATATATCTGGATTCCAAGTTTTGCTTTCAGCCCAAGAGGACGTCGACAAAATTGATGTCTCTGAATCAATTTTGTCTGCGATGTTGATGCACCTTGTTTTTTTTCTTTACTCTTCTCTTAGTTTTCGCTTCCTTCCGAAGAAGCCAGAATGTGAATATCTAGTTCTATTTGTCATTTTGGGTTTCGTAACAAGGATGATGTTGAGTATTTAGTTAAAAGCTCGCTAAAAAATTTTTGTGATTGCGATAAAAAATGGTGATCGAGGGGTGATATGATTTTAATGTCTCGTTAACCCAAGCACTATTAGTATGGTTCCTTCAAATCACCGGCTGATTTTAAAATCAAAGACGCGACCTTCTTCAGTGATTTTACACCTTCTCTCGGCAGCAGTTCCCAACACATGGGAACGTTCGAGGAAAAGTTCTCCGTTCATTGGATCGCTATTGCCAAATACCTCTTTTACAGTTCCGTGGCTCTGTGTCAATAAAATGCCAAACAATTCGTCCTCATCAAATTTGTCTACCTCATGTTGGCAGCGTTTCCAGTGTTTTACAAGAACGTCGTCGGTGCGATGAGGCCAAGGACTCCTTTCAGGTTGTAATATGACTACTGAATTAAATGCGTTTCTTTAACCCTAATTTATCACCTCTCGATGGTCTGCGAGGATTTCTGGATAGTTTTGAGAAAGAGGGCCGGGTCACACTGGAGCTAATTTTGTTTGAAAAAGATGTAAATCTGTCAGCCGTCAGCGAATGATTACAAATTGCAAAGATATTGCCAATTTATAACGGAGTCGAAGTCCTGCCTCGGGGGCCTCTAAATTTTGGCAAATCAAGCAAATTTTTTCAACCACGTAGGTGTTGTGCATGGAAGACTTTTGTGGATAAAAGTATAGCGGAAAGTAAGGGCCAGGGGCAAGATTATCACGTTTTATTAAAAGTGCACTATACTAGTCAAGAGAATCTGACGATTCATGCAAAAAAATTCATTTGCGAAAGATGTGAAGATTTTTTATGGGCGCAATGCAAGTCAACAACGTGATGTTTAATCTACCTTGCAAGTAGTTCTTAGTAGCGTTTCGCCACGAGCCACGAGGCCCACGAGATTTAAGCCGATGGGTGGTCTGTTAGGGTCTGGCACTACCCTCGCGGAACTCCCGCGTGCTCACACGCTTGCCTGCGTGAGATGCACGGGCTTCGCCTCTCGTCTCGAATTTCATTGTGGGTCATCCATATCTTTAATGAAAAGCAATGACATGCGTGACCTGTTGGTGTGGATTACCATAGTCACGCTTAGTTGTTGTTGAACACAGTTATAATTTGGTTTCATCGATTGAAGTTAGAAGGTAATCAATCTAATTTTGATATAAGCAATATGGATATTTTTTTCGATCTGTATCTATTTACTAGTCACAAGTCCATCTAGTTTATTT
The DNA here is from genome assembly GCF_036669915.1 of Pocillopora verrucosa. Taxonomy (NCBI): domain Eukaryota; kingdom Metazoa; phylum Cnidaria; class Anthozoa; order Scleractinia; family Pocilloporidae; genus Pocillopora; species Pocillopora verrucosa. The sequence continues at coordinate 7,622,535 of NC_089317.1, forward strand.
GTGTTGCCTCTTCACCTCAGGAATTATGTAGCATTGCCCGTTCAACCCTTACGCAGTGTCCATTTTGTGTCGATAGAATTTTAACTCATCTGTGTAGACAAGAGTAGGATTTCTATAGTTCCATAACGCTTTCGAAGCTAGGACCTAGAAACGGAGGTACTGAACAAGTATTAGAATCTTTCACATCTTAAGAGGAGCCAGGACAAAGAGGCTATTGATGTGGAGCTGCTGCCTTGAGGTGTAACTTGATGTTCGAGGTTGTGTATTACTCCATCGAAGTAAACATTTCCTACACCAAACCAAGATCAGTTTTTTTTTAATACAGCAGCATGCCACCTTTTCCAGAAACGCTGCTGTATCTTCTTTGTGTCGATTGAATCGTCATTTTGTATCAAGGAACGGTATAGCGAGATCGCCTCAGGGTTGAGTCAGTCAACCATAGACATGCTTTTCACAAATATTTAAGTTTGCGACCGATAATCAACAAGGAAAGATATCGCGAAAAATTTATTTTTTCCCACATTAACACGGATCGGTTCTGATATCGTAGCATAATTACTGCACAATATTCAAGCGACTGTCTTTTCGATCTCGAGCAGAAAATGATTATGCTTGTGTAATAAGTTTTAGCTTTACCGAAAGTTTCCTAATTCCGGCCGATGAGAGCCATTTGGTATAAGAAAGAATTTATACGATTTATTGATGCTCTCTCACTCCCTTCTAAAAGGTATGATCGTCTAGGTCACGGAGACGTGAGAAGGTTTAAGCAATGATGTAGTTAAAGACGAGTATAATTTCATCGCCAAATGGCCGCCTTGTAGTACAATCTATATAACTGCTTTTAGCTGATTTTGCTAAGGAGCTAGAAAATTTTTCTAAGTGACACTAAGAAAGGCCGCATAACCAGAAGTTTGACTTATTCCATCGTTCACAGGGCAAAATTAAGTTGATGAGGCGCCCTGGTTTCCATTTATTTCTGTTCCACACCTGATTCATCCTTGAGCAAGTAAAGCCAAGAAAAACCATACGGTGTTTCAGTAAAGTAGGCTTAGGTTACCAAATCTCGAAAATGCTTCATTGTCATTTACTATCCAAGTTTACTTTCTCCTCTGCTGTTTTTCCTTTTAGATTTTATATCACACCTTTTCCACTTACCACTAAAGTGGTAAGTGCTTACTTACCACTAAAAGGCTGAAAATTCCAGAGAAGGTAGGTACATATAATCTGAGTTTTTGTTATTCACTATCTTTTCTTTCCTTATGTACACTCTGCTTATTCATTTTTATATACCCTTTTTGACTCATTTTTATCTGGGTATAGTTCTACCACAAAGAGCACAGGTTCCTTTGCAACAAGGTTGGCTTGGCCGGTATAGTTGCTTTTTGGTAATTTCGTTAGTGGTGCTGGTGCTGATGCTTCTGCTGGTCTTCTTGGTGTAGAAAAGGATTTAGGTTGTTGACTAAGCCTCCCTCCGACCGCTCTGACGAAGGGCTAACACTCGAAACGTCAGCTTTTTCACCCTTTACGGTGGCTAATTTACGTTTTAAACTCAGTTGTTAACACTAAATTATCTAAGCCTCCCTTAGTCTAATATAGTACACAAGGAATGCACCAAAAAATATTTGTGGGCTTGGGCCCTTGTCATCTCGCTTGGTCGTGTTCCTTAGCACACATTTCCCTCAGCTAGAGAGGAGAGAGGCTGTCTAGAAATTGTCAGGGAGAGTTGATGTAATACTCAAAGTGTATTCTATCCTCGGAAAACGGCAATTCTGCCAGTTATTTCTTGTTATGGGCATTTGAATAAGCCATACATCAGAGCGGACCAGTTGTATTGTGGTACATATGAAAGTGCTATTGGCAAGGTTAAGATGGTACCGTGGGTCACCGGTACTGGTGACACCACAACATTGATGAATATTGTTATCTAGTCATGATTTTTGAGCTGGTGTTTGATACGGTGAAGCTAATGCTGATGATAAATGGTTTCTGGGGCGTGGAAAGGGGTTGTTAAGGTGGTGGTAATGCCGCTACTTTGGACTCATGTAGTTGTCAAGGTTAAGCTGCATGATGATCAATCTGGGGACGTGGTAGTTGTTTTGTTTACTGATTCAGTTTTCTTTCAGTGCAATAATTTTTTTTGTGGCTATTAATGTGACGGTTGTGATGATACATATACTTCGGACAACCTTTGCCGCTGCTAACGCAATTAGAGGCTGTTTAAGCATAAAGGGAGTGAAGATGATTCTTGCCACTTGTGAAACTGGTGCTAGAAATTGCGTGGTTGAGATTGTCCCATTAACAAAATATTTTTATTTATCGTGTATGTGGGTTCTTGGTGGTATTGTGGCGCAAGTGCCTGCCTCTAAGAGTATCTAAGAGGATGGACTGTTACTTTCTGCAGTTGCAGTCGATTTGGGAAAAGCCTGCACTATCTCCCACGTGTGTTTTTGCGTTTGCGACACCTACGCCTTCTCGGCGTTTTTTATGGAACAATCTACCTCGTTGTTGACACTCTGAGAACGTCTTACGTAAATTCGTAAATAATTTCAGTTTTGCATCTTCCTTGGGTACTGTTCTCGTAACGGGACGTAACGGGATTAAAAACACTGCTCAAAAGCATGGCATGTCTGCTATGCCAAAGAAATAGTATAAATCCATAGAACAATCACTTCGTCACAAATAAAATTCGAGTCATCAAATGTTCGATGAAACGTTTTCCCCTCAATTCAAGGCGAGGTTTACATCTCGTGAATTGCATTGTAAATTCCCACCGGGCACATGTGGGGAAACCTCTCAAGTTATCAAGCTTCCTTTGCGTTTTGGTAGAAAAGTTATTGTCTACTGTGACGGATCTGAAACGGGTAAATGTTTACTTCTTAATCCCAAGATACTTCAGCAGATTTTCTTGCTACTTTGGTGAGATGTAACATTAGTACACCATGCATATACATAAGGACCCTCGCGAATTGTTTTCAAGGGGAAATTTGCCTCATTGTTTATATTTTGAGAACGACTTCTCTAAATTCGCAAGTAATTCCTGCATCAGAATTTCATAAAATGTTTTTTCTTTTCTCTTTTGAGGATTAAATTTTCAAGACGTTTAAGATCGTTTCGCAGCCTGATTTATATTGTTGTTAAATGTGAGTTGACTCCTAAAGCAGACTACTTGACCGGTCCTCTGATAGTGTTTTTGTTGTCACGCTCCAGGGTTACTGACGTGCTTGATTGGAAGCGAGAGATTTCCTCCTGATTTCCTCCTCAGACGAGTTTGTATGTAGGAATCCTAAAGGTTCTCCTCATAAAAGCGTCTTTTGGGTGAGTAGAGTCATTGTTTGCATGCTAGGTCTCTTTCGGCTCATGGTGTCAAGGCTCTATTTTTTCCGAACTCGTTCTTGTTTATAATTTGCGTCAAGTGAGCTGTGAAAGTTAATGTTGGATGGAACTTTAACGCGTAAGGTAAGGGTGTTCTATGAATTGACTTTTTTCCCGTTTGCTCGTTTGTTGGTCCCTTTCAGAGAACACATAAACAGCGTGAACTCCCCCTTTTTTTACTTTAACTCTACTTTCGTGACGGAATTTTCTCCTTTTCTGGCACGAGTAGCGTTTGCCGATTGTCGGCGAGATTAATTTGTTTTGACAGTGCTTGGCAAACAAAGATGTACTTGGTCTCTCTGCCGTAAATTTCTAGTTAATCAAAATTGCTATGTTTTTACATCGCTCAAACTTTTTTTCTAGGAAACTGTATCATGATCTTCAGTAGTGTTTTAAATTATTTTTACTGTGCAATAAGATGTAAACCTGATACTGGAGTATTTCGCAAGTTTAGCTTTCACTTAAGTGATGAAAGGTAGCTTCGTTTTATCTGTCGGATGCACTGGTTTCTGAAAATGGAGACCGGTGGCGTGCAAAAATGTTCGTTTATTCGACCGTTCACTTCAAGATTACTTTGTGTTTTAGAGGACATGTAGACATTAAGAGTGTTGGAAATTTGATCATATTAGGGTCTAAAAATACCGGTGAAAGTAATTTGGCACTAATGTCTGTAAAGTAACTCTGACAGTTGTTTTTGAGGGCCACGCAAACTCACATGTGAGAACAGCCGTGTCGAAGCGACATTGCATTTGTCTTTGAACAAAGTCGAACTTCTTTGCGATTAAGCTGCGATCTAAAACATATATCAAGATACGGCCACTAATTTTCTCGCGAAAATACTCGAAGAAGGTGTTTTGAATCAAAATGTGTAGCTGTTATCGTCTAGACAGAGAGTACACGTCAATGTATAACAATATAGCTTGTCAATGATTGTCGTTGGACTCGGTAGTAGTCGGTAGTGGACTGAGGCGGCTTCAAGTATCTATGTCGTATACGTGTACGTCGACAGCAAAGAAGCCGGACACAAAGAAGGCCTGAGATGGCAAATTTGCTTGGCTTAGTTGTTAGCATTTTTTCCTAGCAGAGACGATCTTCAATTTTAGGACTTTTAAGTGTAGGTTAATTTATATATTACTTATGGGTAGAGGAAAAATATGGACTGGACCATTAGACTATTGGACTATTTTTTGGACAAATTTTAAACCATATTTTGCACCATTTTATTGGGGTAACGTAGACTATTAGTACTTAGGGAGGGGTGGGAGGCTGACTTTTGTTACTGAGGGAGGGGTGGAAGACGAACAATCAGTAGGCAGGAAGTGGCGGGAGGTGGTTATATTAATAAATGCTACTGATTATTGGAGTTTTAATGGATCATTCAAATTATTTTGAGCGGTTTTTCGACTGACTATTTTTATCTCAAACTTTATACGCTGGGCCGTAGCGTTTCTTTGTTTTTTAATTTTTTTTCATGCGAATGCGAAACTGGCACCTAAACACTAGACTGTAATTGTTATTGAAAATATAACCGATTCCCGTTTTCGATCCTCCACTGTTGAGTCATGCGTGTGTCTTTTTAGTCGACTTGTTTCAGTGTTAAATGATACTCGAGGGTTATCACGAGTCATCCATCAGTTGCTTCACGTTTCCCTTTCTGTGTACAGCATATTACCACTAAATTTATCTATCTTCCTCTTTTCACTGATCTTATCCGGACGACAGAGAACCTGGAGTTTCCGATAAAGAATAAAAAAGTCACTAAAATGAAAAAAACAGACTCTGAAAAATTCCGCTGGAATTCCAGATTCCAGATTTTCCAGCTGACCGTTTCCGATCCTCAGCCCTTGTCTCTGAGAGAGCTTACTGTCATTTACGAAACGAACGTAATGAAAAAATGTAATTTGTGGGATTAACTAAAATCGGTATTTTGCGGAAAGGAAAATCGTAACTAATGAATTAGAAATCTGTAATTTTCGAGGAAGGTAATTCTGCATTTTGCGCTTGTGTGGATTTAATGATTCAATGCATTGGCTATGTGGAAAGAAAATTGCACCATTAAGCTATAAAATGCAAACCTGTTGTTTAAAAAAAGATCGAGCGCTGAAGCTGTGCTGTTTTAATCGTAAATTTACGAAGTGAAATGCGTGGCATGACACTCAACTTTAGGCGTGAGTTGAGTGTATCTAATAGGGGAAAACTATGTATCTGAAAAGAGAGGATGGCTTTATACGATAGTATCAACAATCTTTCCATAGCAAAGTTGTAAACGTGAAAATTGCGATAACACTTGTGAATACTATGCTAAGGACCGGAAATTCCGTGATCTTTGTCGTCTAATAAGATTAATAGCAAAAGAATGATAGATAAGTTTGATGATCTACTGTATACACAAAGGGAAATGTGAAGCAACTAATGGGTGATTCATGCTAACCCGTGAGTATCATTCAGCATTAGAACAAGTCAACTTAACAGGCACAGGCATGACTCAACAGTGGAGGATCGAAAAACAGGAATTGGCGATATTTTCAATAACAATTATTGTCCAGTGTTGAGGTGCCAGTTTCGCGACAAAAAATAAAGAAACGGTACGGCTAGGCGCAAAAAGTTTGATATAAAAAGAGTCAGTCGAAAGACCGCTCAAAATAGTTTGTAAGATTCAATGAACACTACATTGATCAGTAGCAGTTATTAATACATCAACCTCCCACCCTTCCCTGCCTACTGATGGTTCGTCCTCCACCCCTTCCTCAGTAACAACGGTCTGCCCACCACCCCTCCCTGAGTACTGATAGACTGCATCCCACCCCTCGCTAAGTGCTCATCGTCTGCCTCCCCTTGATAAAATGGTCTAAAAAATGGTCCAAAAAATGGTTCCAAAAAAATGGTCCAAGGGTCCAAGGGTCCAATAGTCCAGTCCATATTTTACTTTTGGTTGTGGTGACTTTTGGCTGATGCCGAGGTCAGGTAATCTGTTGAAGATCAGATTAGAAACTGAATGGTGCATGAAGAAGAAATCTGCTTTGCCCTTAGAAGTCATCGCTTTTTTTTTGTTTTTTAATTTGCTTTTGTTCCAGTAGCACAAAGCTGTAAGAACTCTAAAATCGAGTGTGCAGTTGCTTGGCTAAACCAAATTCCAAGTAATAGTTGTAGGTAGAAACCGCTGGCCCTTATGTTCGTGTTTGTGACAAGAATGATATATAAAATAAATGAGAGTCATCTCGCCCGAAGTCATGACGCCCAAAACCTATTTCTGTGTAGTCAAAATCTTCATGGCTTTGGCAGAAACCTAGAAAAAGTTTCTCAAGCTCACGAAATGTCCGTGAGCAAGAAACGAGTACATACCAAACGAACAACGCTTAATTTTTTTGTTAGAAACGGAGAACGCTTCCCTTTGTTGTTTGAAACGAACAACGCTTTAAGAGCTAATGTCAATATGCATCATTGAGCAGTTCATTTCTCGAAAAATAAAATATATTTTCGCAAAAAAACTACACCACAATTATTAGGACATATTGGGCTACAAAATATGAAAGTAGGAGAGAAAAAGAATTATGGGTGACTTGCCACACTGTGGCAAATTTGTTCGATGGATGCTGACATCCTCTCTTAAGAATCTTCATGGTGTTGTCGGAAACGAAGAGCGCTTTAGTGATAAAAATTTCTCAACGTTATTGCTTATTAACAGTCTGAAATTCAGATATTATAAATATTTGTTTCTTCAGGCGACTTGACTTTTTTTTTCGGGCGACATAACTTGTTAAACGATAAAAATACAGCTATATTTAATCTGAAATATCGTCAGGGTTTCCTTATATTGGTGTTGGGGAAAGGAATGTAAATATTATATTACTTTAAATCAGTCCTGCAAATTATAAAAAGGCAGGTTGATTACTGCTTATTACTATTGGAAGTCTTATCTTAAAGATAGAGTTTGGTCACGTTTTCCTCGTTATGATCGTGAAGTTGACATGGAAACAGTTGTTCAGTTTCTACGGTAATTAGAACTCGTGATAATGTCTTGAGAAAGCTATGTTACTAATTAACTTAATTTGTTAATCCAGGAAGAGTGAATCTCTCTGGTAAAAGGTCACGTTCGACACCTCTCGTTCTTAAAAGTGTAAAAGTGTGATACCCTTCATGTTTCGCGATTTGATGGTTATTATGAATAGCACGTAGCAACTTGGGGGCGGTACTTGTGAACGTCCCTTCTTCTCCAACTTTTGTAATCATGATGTTGTTATGTAACGGTCTTCTAAGGCAATTTTCTCCTAAGATACCCCTTCAGATGTGAATAACATTCTGCCAGTAGGTTAGTTATGATTTTTATATTACCAATCTCGTTTCTGTTCTGGCCGATCTCAACTGTAAGAATAAGAAATTTAAGGTTGATGATTTTGTAACTGCGCAAATAACTCGAAGGCGCATACCTAGTGAGTAGGAACTGTCATAGGTAATCTAACGTGATTCGCTGGCTGAGATGGAACGATGACGATACAAGAAGATTGACATCCTAGTAGTGTTATCTGTAGTGTCACCTTATAAACGGTGACTCACACTTTTCTCATTAGATAGGAATTAGTCCCCGTTGAAACAGCTTGAGAAGAGAAGAGATAAAGAAGAATCAACCTAACAAACAACGAGTGTTAGAGATTTTACTTCTAACAAACTAAAATTTCGGGCAACATGACTCAGGTTTCGGGCGACTTGGCTGTAAATTATTTCTTTTCTGGCTGAAAAAAAAACTGCCTTACCGTTTCTCTCATCAACTCTACATGTGTCTGTTTTTGTCGGAAGACAGTGCTTCCGGTTTTTAATTTAACTTATTTTTATTGGTTACCTGTATATTTCCAGAAATGCAGTGAAGCGCAACTAATCAGGGGGTTTATAGCATTTAATAGCCTCTTCAGACAGGCGTCTTTTCGCTCCTCCCCCGCCCCTACCCCTGCCGTCTACTCAAGACAGTAAAGATACGAAGCCATCACATTGAAATTTCTTGAAGTTCAGTGCAGAAGAAGCCAGCAAATTTTTGTTTGCGGGTCTGCACAAGTAGAGCTTGTTTACAGATTGCCACAGAAAAGAGTTTTTCTGCTGAAAGAAGTTTCCTACTGAACATTGGTTGGCTCAAGTCTCCTTGTCCTAAAGTATGAGAGATCCAATATGTATACTTAGTCTAACAACCGTTACGAGCCATTACGAGTGCATTAAAAATCCTTTTCCTTCTGTCACAACATATCGTTTGGCTTTCAAACAGTCTTAAATAGACTAAATGCCTGACAATCAGAAATTTCAACCTGAAGGTTATTTCAAACTTAAGAATATCAGATTCTTGTTTGGAAATGTCAAGCGATACCAAAAATGAGTTTACTTTTTTAGTGAACAATTTCTCCGAGCTTTTGCATACACTCATAATTCTACGTTTCTGCCCAGACTGCCGGGCACGGTTTCGAATGGACTAAACACCCGGAAGTAAGAAATATTTACTAAAATGCCACTGAAAGGTTCCTTTAAACTTCTAAAGAGTATCGGATGTTAATTTAAAGATGTCAAGTGATTTCAACAATAGATTTGGTTTTTAGTGTACAAATTATCCGAGCTTGTGCATACTTTACTTGAAGTGACAACGACTCTCCAAATTGGGAATTGAACACACCGACAATGGGGTTACTTTGCTTTTTTATAGACCTCGACTTTGTCTCGGTCCATAAAGATGCAAAAAAAGAACTCGGCCAATATCCAGCCATCTTGACCTCACGCTTGGTCAGTAACACATGTAAATAGGACATTACGCGCTTTGAGATAAGAAATTTCTCTTTGTTTGTTGCTTTTTTTAGCGGCATGTAATATTCTATTTATTATATAAACACCAATGAAGTCATTTCGCTATAACAAGTTTTTAAAAGTCGAACAACATGTCACTTAAGTAGACAGTGACACAACTAAAAACTGGAAGACGTGCACGGCCTGTAAAGCGCGAAGGAAAATCCAAATTACGTTTCCGTTATTTACAATGTAGTAATAAAGGGCTTTAATCCTAAAATAAGGGTCTTCAGGATTTTTTTTTATTTCGGAAATAAGCCAACCATAAGCAAAAGTATTTTTGGACAAGAAAGCCTAAGTCGTTCTCTATGTAAGTTATATCCAATGCAAGACCAGGGGCGAGAAAAACGATCAATGGCAAAACTCAAGGAGCTTGCAAGAACTAATTACTTAATAAAATGAAATAACAAGTGATACGAAGTAAGTAAGCGTAAATGTAAATGTGTAAATGCACAGAAAGGCGCGAATTTTATATGCAACCATTGCAACTGTGATCTTTTCACGTGTAAGGATAGCATGTTATCTTCAGGTGTGAAGATATCACGCGAAGCTCACTTGGTAATTTGTTGGTGTTCATATCTAAGTTTCTATCTAAGTATTGAAATACTTAACTTATTACTTAATTCCATCGCATATTTGTATCCTTTTTGTTTTAATGGCGAGGCCAAAGTTGATAAATAAAGATATCCCAGCATATTTTATGCTAGTTTGAATAGTATATTAGCACAAGCAGGCATACATCATGAAGAGGGAAGAGAAACCCATGCCAACGGTTCGCGTTTCTATAAACAATCACTTTTCAGTTTCACGATTTCGTTTCTTGTCAGAAATGTTTACGCTGGTCTATCACGTCATGGTAATCGCAAATTGCTCTTCTCCTATTAGATTTTGGTGATGGGCGTTTTTCATAATATGGAATAACGTGCTTGAGAAGTAGTTTCGTCACCCTCGAGTGCATGGCTACAGCTTCACCGCCATTTGCGTCCACGAAAGAGACGACTAACTATGCTAGGCTGTGCCGTCTTCTGGTGGATGTGGGATCTGAGGCACTGAGGTTCACATTTGACAATATACATCCACCAGCGACTCTGCACACGGTTTTGTCAAGTACCTCTTCACATTACTCTACACTGCAATCACTTTACACCGGCAGTAAGAAAGTGCTGAGTCCCGCACAATGGGGAAACCTGTTTCCTGCTCATTCAGCTGCATCATCAAAAGCGTTCGACGTCACACTTCTAACAGTGCTGCTCAGAAATATTTGTGGTTTAAGCCCCCCCGCCCTTGGCTGGGATAACCTTCCCCCAGCGAAAAGCATAAGCATCGCCGATGACATCGCTAGGGTGAAGTATTACAGGAACACTTTATACGGCCATGCCACTAAAGCGTCTGTTGACGATGCAAGTTTTACCACTTACTGGCTGGAAATTCGAGAAGCCCTGGTAAGACTGGGAGGAGCTAAATTTAAAGCTGATATAGATAATCTTGAGATCGAAAGTATGGATCCTAATAATGAGGAACATTATCGTGAGCTCATGAGGCAGTGGAAGGTAAATGATGATAACATCAAGGAGAAACTAGATGAAATTGAAGGTAAGAAGATAAATGAATGCTTTGATAAGACGAAACAAGTTTTAAAACAACGAGTATGTTCAAGAAACCCGCAAAGCTTTGTATTCGTAGAATGCAGTGAACCAAGTAATCGTATGCCCTGTAACGAAAAGTGCGTTTCGAATCTTTTGAAAGCAATGTGTTCGTCGCGTAAGAAGTCGCTCTAAGAAAGATATAAATATCATACGTAACTTTGGTGACCAAATTAGGTCATGATAGATTTGTAAATTATACATTGAAGCCACAGACGGCTCAAATAAGGCGACACCTGATTATATTACCACTCCGTTATTTTTTTTCATGACAACCACTCAAGGGCGAGTGTACCTCTCTCATACTACTTCATACTTGATTTTTGTATGTGGGAATTAAAATTCATTATACCATGCCAACGAGGCGTAATGAGGACTTGGAAACTGTATAGGGCAGCTAATTCAATGCTTTTAGATTATCATCAAGGAAGAAATGATGATACAAGTATGGACTACGCATGCAATGTAGCTCTATTGTAATAGTAATCATGGTCGATATGGCAAATGGTACGCCATGATCGACTTGATGCGTTTTTCACCTGCTTTATATGCATGATGTACTATGTCCTTTTGATACCCTACTGAATATTGAATCAAAGGTTACAAATGAATTTTCAGAGACCATCAAAACTTCACTAGAACAGATAAAAAGTGAAATGGAGAATAACCTAAGATGCACACTTAAGAAGTTGGAAGGCGAAGTAAAAGAAGTGAAGGAACAGCTGGGTACCTTGACGGCGTCAAAGATAGAAAGCAAGGAAGAAGGTCAGTCTATAGTCGTGCATAAAGAGAAAAAACGTTTAGTAATACACGGAAAATCCACGCTTTTAATGAAAATAGGTCGACAATCATAGGTGTTTGTAAACGAGTCATCAATTCCTGCGGTCCACTCTTTAATATGATATACTCTTTTAACAAAATATACTCTAACATTTCATTTCAAACCAATGATCAATCTGGAACTTTCAAATGCGCTCGCTCTCGATGCAAAACTTGTCCTTTTATTCATATCGTAGAGAAAGTATCGAAACCCAAGAGATCCATTAAGATCCCTTTACGTGTGCCTCCGCCAATATCATTTACTGGATAACTTGCACTTATTCCCATAAGTCATACATTGGTGAAACAGGAAGACGATTAAGTGATCGATTCCGAGAACACCTTCGCGAGACAGAAAGAAATGACAAGGACGCATCCAAACCAGTCGCTAGACACTTTAATCTCCCTATCCTTCTAAACAACGTACGGTAGTTTGCGGCCTTTCCTCACATTTAGGCAGTTCGGGAAGCCAGAAAACGCCAGAACAGAAATTTGTCTTCGAAATCGGCACTCTTAATCCCCACGTTATGAACGAGCGCTTTTCATTCAACTAATTTCTTCTCGTTTTCTCGTCACCATATTTCCACCGATAGCGTAGCTCCATTTTCTGCATACAAACCCACACACAACCTGCAATTACGTTTTTAACTAAGTTATTTACACTAAATTACTTGTTTCTTTTTAGCTGAGTTAATCTGGGCTTTATTGTGATGTGAATCACTGTTTCAGGTGGTTCTCTAAATTTATTAGGATAATTTGTTGCGAAGGAAACTGCTTTATTGTCATTGTAGAATATGAAATAGAAGCTTAATTCTGATCTTTTTCTCAAATGAACTTAAATCAGAATTTTTATTAGATTAAGAGATATGTTCTTGCACGTCCAGTGTTCAGGTCCATAGCTATTTTATAACTCAGTGCTATTTCCAAACTCTTTTTCAGGTATTTTTGATCCAGATGATATCATCGATGTGATTAAACAATTGTACAAAACCCGTGAGGGATGGTTGGCACCGTTTCCATGGTGTGAGGACTTCCAGTTTCGTCTTGGAGAAATCTTTATCAGGCTCAAGGTGGTGAGAAGGAAGAAAACAAGAGGAACAGTCACTGAAAAAGGTATCAAAGTGTCTTCTCTCTTTGACCCGCACGAAGAGTGTTCAAAGCCAAGAACAGTGTTAATTGAAGGAGAGCCAGGAGTGGGAAAAACCACCTACTGCAAATACTTTGTTTACAAATGGGCCTCAAGGAAGCAAAAGCCTGAAGAATTCTTTTCAAGATATAAGGCTGTTTTACTGCTGAAATGTCGTGACATTAAGTCTGATCTTTGGGATGCTATTGATGAACAACTTCTTACTCGCGACACTCAAGAAGGAGTTAGGAAGGAATTCTTTCAGTTCATCCGTGACAATCAGTCCCACATTTTGTTATTATTGGATGGATTAGACGAGTTACCCTCCAGTAAGCTGCCAATTTTTTCAGAAATACTTGAGGGCAGAGTGCTCCCGAAATGTCACATTGTTGCAACAGCAAGGCAAGAAGTGGGGATCAAAGTAAGAAAATCTTGCGACACCCTGCTTGAGATCGAAGGATTTACGAAGAAGCACACTCGAAAATTCATTGACAAGTACTTCAAAACAAGAGCAGATTTGGCTGAAAAGCTGTGGAAGAGGATGTTGCATGATGAACACCTTAAGGAAATGGCGGCCAACCCTTTAAATACTGCACTTCTTTGCCTTTTGTGTGAGGAGTTTGAAGGGGTTCTACCAGAAAAAAGGGCTGACCTGTACCTTGAAATCATTCAATGTGTCTTAAGAAGATACAGGAAAAGGAAAGGACTCTCAGAAACTGAAGATGACCTCAAAGACGTGTACAAATCGCAACTGAAACGTCTTGGCTCCATTGCCCTAAATGGTTTGCGTGACGACAACTTGAACGTTGAGGAAAGCAAACTGCGAGATGATGGTAGTGACTTACCCGAGCTTGGATTTCTGTCTGTTCAGCCCAGCGGCAGTAAGCTGAGACCTGGTCTTCATTATGCCTTTTTACACAAAAGTTTTCAACAGTGCTTTGCAGCGTTCTACATTTGCTGTCAAATTCAAGATCAGGAAATTACATGCGATGAGTTAGTTTCTGACTCAAAATACCTCAATGAGCTAAAAGAGGTGCTCTTCTTCGCATGCAGCATTCTAGCCGTGCAATGCCCTGAACAAGCGATGGCTCTTGTCACGAGTCTAATAGGCCAAGTAGACAAGTATGGAGACAATGGTGTGTACGTTGTGTTGGAAGCAATCAAAGAAAGCACAAGAGAGCAGAGTGATGCTCATCTAGAGTTGGCTCGTTGTTTTGGTCGTGGCTTCCAACTACAAAGCATCGATATCAAATCCGGGCGTGCTCTAGGAAAAGCAATTACTACTTCCCTGGCAGAGGCAGTAAAAGTCAACATGACCTTGACAACATTGAAGCTGAATTTCAATGACATGGGTGATAATGGTGCTATCTCTCTTGCCAGTGGAATTAAAGTTAACAGAACTCTGACTGTCCTAGAGTTAATGAACAATAGCATCGGCGATGCTGGTGTCACCTCAATCGCTGAGGCAATTAAAATCAACAAATCTCTGACAGATCTGAAAGTGGGTTTCAATGACATTGGTGATATTGGTGCGGCTTCCATCGCCGAGGCGATAAGAGTCAACTCATCTCTAACTCTTTTGGAGTTGTATTGCAATCGGATCGGTGATGCCGGTGTCATTTGCATTGCTGACGCAATTAAAGTCAACAAAGCTTTGACTGATTTGCAGTTGTCAAACAATGACATCGGTGATGCTGGTGCTGCTTCCATTGCTGAGGCAATAAAAGTCAACAAAACTTTGACTTCTTTGGAACTGAATTGTAATGACATCGGTAATGCTGGTGCCACCTCTATTGCTGAAGCAGTGAGATTCAACCAAGCACTGACCGTTTTAGAGTTGTCTAGCAATGATATTGGTGATGCTGGTGCTACATCCATAGCAGAAACAGTTAAATTCAACAAAACTTTGAGCGTTTTGGTGTTGTCCAACTGTGGCATTTGTGACACTGGAGCTATTCTCATTGCTGAGGCAATGAAAGTCAACAAAACTCTGACCGTTTTAGAGATGTCGAACAATGATATTGGTGATGTTGGTGTTGCTGCTATTGCTGAGGCGATTGAAATCAACCAAGCACTTAAAGAACTGGGGTTATGGAAGAACAGCTTTGGCTACACTGGTGTCACTTCTATTGCTGAAGCAATTAAAGTCAACAACACCCTAGTGGCCCTGGAGCTGTCGTCGAGTGGTATCGGCGATGCTGATGCTACTTCCATTGCTGAGGCCATTAAGGTCAACAAAACTTTGATTGATTTGGAATTGTCAAATAATGCCATTGGTGATGCTGGAGCTACTTCTATTGCTGAGGCAATTAAGGTTAATGAAGCCCTAACAGAATTGAAAATGAGCTTCAACAACATTGCTGACACAGGCGCAACTTCACTTGCTGAGTCTATTAAAGTGAACAAAACTTTGACTGTTTTAAAGTTATCAAACAATCGCATCGGGGATGCTGGTGTAGAGTCATTTGCAGAAGCTATTAAAGTCAACAAAACTCTAGAGTATTTGAACCTAATGGAAAACCACTTTGGTGATGCTGGTACAACATTCATCGTTGAGGCAATGAAAGTCAATAAAGTACTGGCCACCATTTCTTTTTAGAGAAAAGAAGTCAAACGGAATCGGCTAAGCATTTAAATCGGTTGCTAATCACGGTTGCTTTAACCTCAAGCCCTCCACTCTGGTACTCCCTGGATTTGTTCGCGGTTTCCCCAAGTTCAATTCCTCGTCTGAGCTTTGTATAAGTAGTGTAGCCAACTGATCTGCTTTCTGCCAGTTGGAATTTTTAAACATTATCCTTATTTATTCCTTAAAAAATCCATTAGGGGAATGACCATTGAAGTATAAACACATATAATGAAATATATTTGATGAAATAGTGCATCACCATCTTACACAGAGGACATTTTGTTTGTTTCCATTTCAAGTACAGGGCTAGTATACTTTGGAGTTACAAGGCTAGTATGCTGTTATTGATACAGTTTGGTTAATCGGATAGGGTGATTCCATGTGAATACTAATTACCTGAGAGCGTTTAGAGTGATTTTCATTTTCAGTGAAAGAATAGGGTAACTAGTAGTTGTGGTGTAATGTGAATCTTTTGTTTCCTTTTGTTCTTTATCAGCTACTACAAACTAAATAGTAATTTTTTTCTTTCATGGGCAAATGAAAATCACCCTAAACATGCAAAGAAACAAAAGATGACAAAGCATTTAGCATCTTATAACTTTTATGTGATTCATTAGCAATACCCAGGCTTACTGAAATCACTCTAATCAAAACCACTATTTTCATTTGCCCTTGAATGAAAAATAAATTTTTAGTTTGTAGCAGTTGATAATGAACTAAAAAAATCAGTCTACCAATTACAGTAATTGCAAATTTTCACTTGTATATGAAAATTATCTAATTGTTTTCATTTTGTATATAAGCAATGAGGAAAAAGACCAACTGTGTGATTATAACAGTTTTAATATTTTTTCATATGACTTCCCTTGCAAAATGGATTTTGGAATTCCTAGGAATTAGAGGTGTGAATTTTCATGCTAAATTCGGATTAGGAATTCCTAGGAATTCCAAACTTTAACAATTCTGGCTCTAAAAACCTAGAAATTCCCAAAAATTCCCAGAAATTCCCAGTTTATAGCCAACAGGACTTGGAATTCCAAGGAATTACAACTCAGAGCACCAATGACTTTCCCTGAAAAGCTGTAAATCAAAAACATATCAGGAATTTCTAGGAATGTTAGAGAATTACTGGGAATTTTAAGCAAAAATTTGAGGCTACTAATATAAAATAAATACTGAAAATTGGAAAATCCCAGCTAAAATTCAATGAAATTTATTTACAAGCTTAATTAAGGTTTATATGTAAAATACTTTTGATTGTATATTGACATCAACATGTTGTAATATCAGGATGGAATTTGATTCATTTTTATTTTCTTGAAAACTTCATATAAATTAATCCTCAATTACAGCTATTCACGTGAAATAGTCCTAATCTGTTGATTCTTTTCCATGAAATACAATATCTTAAATTACATTTATGGCAATAAATACTATCTGTCTAAAAATAGTCTTTAAATGAATCATTTATTTTTGGATGATACAAATGGTATTTAACCCTTTCACTCCCAGAGAAGGCTTTGACTTGATTTTATGTAGTATTTGGATAAAACTCTTGTGTGTGAACACTCAAATGTAAGCTGTAAAGCAGCACCTTCATGATTTACTCTTTGTTTTTGTTGATTCTGCACATTGAAATTCAAAGATTTCTTCTCAAATTTTGACCTAGCACTCTTGGGAGTGAAGGGGTTAATTACAGTTAGATACAATTTACTTTTTAATTAAAATCTTGTTGTAACTGTAACAGTAAATTAGAATGAGGTTATCTTAAACTGCAGACTTAGCCGCTGTTTGTCTTTTTTTCCTGGGCTCACAGCTTTCCCTGTTGGCCTTGAATTAGGTTGTCTGCAAGAAGCTTAACCATTTTGTATCTGGATTCCATGACATCTGAATTTGAAAAAAATATATATACATATATATGAATATATATTAAAAGCACAAACAAGGCCCTAGATAGCTATAAGGAAAAGAGCATTCATTGGAATCTCAATTTAACAAAGTGCATTGGGATTGGGAAATCTCTGTTATATTGAATGACTTTTATATTGGAGTTAGTATATCTAACCATAGATTTTACTAAAAAAGGGCTGAATACAGTATTTTGTTTTTACCAAGGAGGGCTTCTTTATGTAATAAGGTTTGTTTAATCACAGTTTGTATTAATACAAGATTCATAATTATGAGTCTTGAATGTTCCCAAAATGTGACTAAAGTAATCTTGAAACCTTACTGATATATTTATTTCATTGTAAAGCATAAGCTTAAGAAACTGCAGCATGCAGGTGATCGATTCGATTCTCAGAATTGTTCTAGTTTTCAGTTGCGCCGGGCGTTATGTAAGCTTAATTCAAGCCTTTATGTCTATTCTTTGATAAGATTTTGATCACGTAAAGAATATCGCAATTTTTACTCACCACAAACTTTCAAAATTATAGCTTCATAAATGGCCACTCGAGCCTTGTTTGTACCAATATGTCGACTTTTTTTCTTTTTTTTAACTCCACGGCGCCAACGACTTTCTTTTCATTTACAACGCTCACGCTGTTCTCGTTTTCCCATTGAACCACAATAAAACCTTTCTTTAGAAATGTTATATTAGGCAAAACAGTTGAGAAGAGAAATAACTTCACACACGAGCGAGATGAAAAGTACTCCAAAGATGAGCGCCAAATGGAGTCTTCTTTGTTTCCGAGCACGAGCATGATCACGTGGATTTTTTAAGACTTTTCATTGGCTAGTAAAGTGAACCGCTGGCTTTCAAGAGAAGCGCACAACTTTATTTTGACTACTCCGACCGTTTTTCTGCTTCTGGACGATGGACACATTGGATCCATGTGCTGACGGTGATATAAGTAATGATGTGAGCTCACACTGTGTAGAAATAATCGATCGTACAACAAATGCACGATTTGAGGCCGAAAGTTGAGTTGTGCTCATGGCAAAGGTGAGAAATAACACAAGCCAATCACAAGTTTGAATGCAACTACAAATCGTCTTTTATCCTTATTTTTAAAAAAGAAGGATACCACATTAGGAAGTATAAGAGATACATAGATGATCACAGTGTATCAGTACCTAAACCGCTATCTCGATTCCTCAGTCTGTCGTTTCCACTGAACTTAAAGCAGTGGTGCCAACAGAGGAGAGCGCGTCTCACAAAGGAGAAACATTTGTACAAGAGACAGAAGCAACTATATGCGATTACAAAGGTGCGTTGGAACTCTGGTCCACAAATGGTTATGCACTGTCCGAAGTATAAAACAATTTTGTTGATAGCTGACAGACAGGGAAGAACAACAAATAAACTTTAGAGCTGTTATTATTGAAGCGTGACTTGCACTTTTCATTTTTTATATAAAGAAGGACCTGTATTTCACACCAAAATGAAAAGAAGTAATATTTTTTGGGAGATTCAGTGATTGGGACATTTAAGAAATTAGATTATGAAAGGAAATGTTTGATGATTTTGGCACATCTGTGATCATGAGACATTTTGCATCACAATAAAAACTTGTATTATTATGGAATCCAAGAGTCCTTTGAGGGTAGAAAGCAAATCTGTGATATGAATACATTGGATTAATTGGCAATTTGCATTTAACATAATTGACTGCTGCTTCATGAGAAAATCCATATTAATTTAGAGATTTACTTACTGTAAACTTAGTTTGAATAATAAATTTCATGATCTTTAAGTCATAAACATATACATGTATGTATATCGCTTGGTAAATGTTGTATAGCATACCTTTTATTGAGCCAAAGTTTTAAGCCTCTAACATTACCCCTCTTCTTAAAACCTTCCCATTCAAGGTATTGAGAATTTCTTGGAATTAATTTGGACCTCAGGGTATTTAAATTGCCTCAGATTCAATTCCCAGAAATTCCCAAGAATTCCACCCTTCTTAAATTATAGGTAGTTTGTATAGCTGAGAATTCCTAGGAATTTCAAGTCCTCACACAACTGGAGTCTTCCTTTCCCAGAAATTCCCAGTAATTCCAAGCTTTTCAAATCAGAACTTATTTGCAGAGTTGGGAATTTTTGAGAATTCCAGAAAACTGAGAATTCATTTTGCAAGGGTATATATCTACTAATTACAATATGATAATATTTCAAGGATTTAATAGTAGAGATTGTCATCCAATAAGAATAATAAAAATTTATTTGTAAGATATATGATCATTTGCAGAGCTGATCCCCTTTGTGTTATTGTAAATCAAAGAGCACAAACTCATTGCCATACATTGTTGTCCTGCATCAATCATGTTTTCTCAGTCTTAAGTTTAAAAGTTGAGTCGATGTTGGCTATATTAAATGGGTTATAAAGTTTCAGATGGTGTCTTCTCATGTTTGCAAATAATTGAATTTACTGGAAGGTGAATTGTTGCAACATGTTAACATGAAATGCAACAACAAATTTTAGTGATATGTAACTAGGTTTCATTTGACCATTTACTGGCAAGTCTTTGTATTTGTACCTATTGTATTTCAACCCAACCACTTTCCACAACACCATTACAAAATAATTAGTCAGGGATATGGAAAATTTGTGGCAAACACATATATGCCTTGTTTGAAGAGTCATGTCTATAATAAGCTGACAGGATTAAGAAGGGTGCATGTGGGAATTAAGGCTCTCTTGTTTGCTTCATTAATTTGCTAATCACTCCTGAGTTGGCAATGTTTTGACGAGCTCGGGCTGTCAGGGGAAAGGAATTGAGGATTTTAGAAGGCAGTGACTTTCTTCAAACATGGAAACTATCATCAGGCATACTTGAGCCTGGTAGCTCATTCTCATTCTGATAAACTAGTTTTAAGAAGGATACAATATTTTATCACATAAACTTGATGCATAGGCGTTACAAAAAACCTTAATTTTAACTAAATTTTACCGCCAATACCAATCCCTACACAAAATAAAATGTTAGGAGGATCAGAGGGAAAAATAATGTACCATTCATCTGCAAGATTTCATGTAATCATCTTATTTACATGAATATTTACTGATACTAGGAGATCTAAGAATATTCAAAAGAATTTATGAAATTTGGTTGAAAAATTAGATTTCAGCATAGGCTGGATAAACAAGATTCTTAAAGGAAATGTGTGTTAATGAAAAGTTAGGCAAACTTTTTTGCAACACCTCCCTGTACCTGTATGGCACTTAGTAAAGTCGTTTGCAGTAGTCATAGTCCAACTTTTATTTGTTGAAAACACACTGCATGTTCAAGCGTGCGATGACTTTTCAAATTTTGATGCACACCTCAAAAGGAGAACAAATTAATTTCAAGTTTCTACTCATTCAGTTTAGGTTGGTGAGGAAAAATTGAGTCAAACATTCATATGACAACAGGTTCAAAAACTTTTCGCAACTAATTTATAAGGTTGGCCTATCAGGAACAATAACCTTTATGTACAATTTAGACCAGGTTTGTACTGATAATGCACTAAAGAACTATCTGCACAACTCTCTTAGTTTAATTTTTTAATCAACCTATAAAGCTAAAGCATTCTTATTCTTGCCTTGTGCATTATGTGGACACAATTAATTTAACTTTCATGCATCAAAATACAAAAAATGTTCTCTCCATCTGTGTCCTAAACATTACAGATGGGGAGGAAGGTCAAAGTAAAACATGAATTAAAATAGGAGGGCCCCCATTAATTTCAATCCCAATTAAAGGAGGATCCTTGTTCTTCCAGATTCCCACACTTTAAAACTCGTATCTTGTGGCCAATTCCTTATATCAATGTTTAGTTTGGGTATGTTGCATTGGAAAGAAACACCATGCATTAATGAAAGCTTGAGCAAGATTATTTAATGCAATGTAAATAATAACATTACCTGTTACAATGTGGTAACTTAGACAGCAAAATTATGTAATCACACAATTCCAAGAAAAGGAAGTCAGGTTATTGACTCGACATCACCTGCTTCAACTTTTGAGGGTTTTAGGTACAGAGAAACAGATATGGTAAACAGTTACAATTAATACAAAGTTATAAATTACAATCGATCATCAGACCCCATGCATCCCTGAAAAAAAAGGGTCATTTACAACCATAACTTCTCCCAAATGTTCAAGCTTTCAGGAAATCATTAATTTTTGTCACTAGGTGGTACTGTACTTACAATAGTTCTACTGACAAAAAAGCATTTTTCTAAAGTTATCTCATAGCATATCACTGAACGGGTCATGTGGAAGGTTCCTGCATGTGGACTGACATTTCAATTACCTCAGCAAACTGTAATCATCAGAATTGCAAGCCAAAGTGTATTTACCAAGTGCTCAACTTTCCAAATTAGTCGCCTAATTGTTACAGTGGAGTTCACTCCTTTTTGAGACTAGCCATCTTCAGCTTGATCATCCGGTTACATAGCTTGAATCAAAAGTTATTAATTTTTTTATAACCTGCTTGATCCTTAATTTTGCTCCAGAAATAGTAAATGGCATTGAAGAGAAAGTAAGAAAGTTCTTGAAACATTCTATATTAAATGAAACTTTGATATGAATGTCGATTGCGACGGCAACGAAAACATCTGTGAAGCTATAATTATAACAATTATACCTTTCCATGTAAAAAAAAAAAGCGTAATGAAGCATGATATGATTAAATTTAATCTCACCCAGTTTGAATGTAGAATCCAAAATCTATTTAACTTACTAGTGAATAGGGAAAAGCTAAAAGTGTGTTTCATACCTCGATCTGTCATTCTAAAATCAATCACACCACAACTTCAGTGTGAATTTTTTTGATGATGTGTACTTTTTCTTATGGACATCTATTTTTAGTATCTATCTTTTTCCAGCTGACATCTGAGAAGAATCAAGTCCACACTGGTAATTTGACACATTGCAGGCCAACCCTACAACTGATTAAATTTTATATGATAAAAAACATGAAAGGCAATAGAGGAAATTAGGTAGCACAATTAAAGTTTCCCTTAAGTATTCTGTGATGTTTTTTCTATCATATGGTAAAGTTCACACTTTCCCTCATTTCACTGTCTTCTGTTCATTTGCTTGTGAAATGGTTGCAATGCAAATTTCTTCAAAAGAATTTCAATATTTTCATACTTAGGCAATTATAATAAAATGAGCTAGCTCGTTGTTGCCGCTTAGTGACAGCTCTGTCTAGAATAAGCCTACTATCAGTTTGAGGTATACAGTCCTCTGACCCTTCACTTACAATTTTTCAAACATTTTCTCCACCATTTGTTTAAGGCCAGATTTGCATTGGAGCTGAGGAACAACAATAATTTGACTTCCAACCAATTTGTTTAAATTAAAACAGTTTTCCTTCACAACCAATATCCGTGGTCTGCATGAAGAAAAAAAATCGAATGAAAGTTTCAATAGGTTTGCTAACTTTCTTAGAATTTTGCTGTCTATGCGAAGCAAAATTGGTGCCTTTTTTCTCTGAAATGAGCAACATTAGAGTAAAGATTGAACTTCTGTTAGCAGCCTACTGTTTTATTTCGGTTCCTATAATAGTACCAAACATGGAAAATTTTTCAGTTTTCAGAATGCTCTTTGGCTGACAGCATGTTGATTTATTTCAGTGCGAATTAAAAGCTGAAATTTAGAACAGAAAGTTTAAATGTTATCTACTCTGTTAACAAGCAATATGAGTGTATTTGTTTTGCAATTTAGAATAAATGATCACTCAATCATGTTTCAGGAGTTTACCCCTTCCCCCCACCCCCTCCACCACAGGTTCTTGCAAAACAGTAATGAATAATTATAGCAATGATTATTACAATTTATTGCTTATTTATTCCAGAATGCATTCGGAATTGCTTGATTACCGAATAAAAACATGATTCAAATTGTTCTCAACCATTTACAAGTCGTATTCGCTCCTTAAGAATCTTATATCTTCGTATCTGTTAATGAAGAGGGCATCGTGGGGATATCCAGAACAACTGGTATTATGGTGGATCCCGCGTACAACGTGGAACCATTAAAGGAATGCTACACGAGATGAACACCAACCCTGGGGCGATTTAAGGGTCACTGAATACTCTATATTCATATTAGTGAGTACAATTTGTCGACATCATTTGATAAATACGTCATTCTTTTCCTTTGACCAAAAGCCTATGTACCTTGCAAATAATGGTTTCCCAATGGTAATACCTTGGAAACGTGTCTTTTCCTGCAAATGATATTCTGCTCATACGTGGTTGTGCACAAGTTAGCCTGAGGGAGAAGGAATATCATCTTAAATTGTCAGCGGGCCATTTTGGGAAATAATGTGGAAAAGGAACATTGTTAATCAAATAAAAAAGAATTAAAAAATGATATTTTTCTCAACCTGGTACATAAATTGCAGCTCTGAGACCCCACTTTTGACCCCTCATAGAAGCATCATTGGTTCGTAACATGTGCTGCAATTGCATGTGGCATTTAGTTTCTTTCGCGTGGAAGCAAAATTGTTCTACATTAGAGTTACAATGGAAACTCTGATTGGTTGGTAGCATACAGTCGATATACAATAGCGTATGAAGTGTAACCAATTTCTGCAGCAGAAATTAGGTTCTCATGTCGAGTTTAAACTCTGCCTAGTTTCAAAGCCCCTCGTCCGCGAAGTGTTCTCAAATTCTTAAAAAATCAAAGATAAGATTCTTATTTTGCAAGTTGTTCCAAAAATGGATGATAAAACAGTTACTGAATTCGGTTTTAGCATTATATTATGAATTATCAAACCTCGCGTCTGTGTTATCTGCCTCGGCCTTCGGCTTCGGCAGATAACTCAGACCCCGGCATTGAAAATTTTGTAATGCTCAATCTCGTCCAATAGTTGGTCATTATTATTCAATTGCACTAAGTAGAGTACAAATAACCGGCAAATCGAGTACAGATTTCCTGTGATATTGTACAGTTGCTTATTTTGTCCTGTAAAAAGCATTTTCCCACTTTTTGAGAATTGCCCATGAAATAAAGGCAGTTGGACACTAAATAACTTAGTGGACGTTTTGGTGTGTAGTATCACTATGTATTTTTACTCATAGTTTGTATTTTTGACTCGCCTTGCGGGATCGTCAAAATATGTCACAACTCGTCAAAATATTTACCGATACTAAACACCAAAAATTGTGATAAGATATACTTTTTCGATGGAAGACCGTACACGACAACATTCACTGCGGTTCAATTCCGTACGGGCCTGAATTTTTGTCAGGTCTTGTTTTCAACTACTAGTTCAGTTTTGTGTTTATAGCTGCGAGGATCTCTTATATTCGTTTCTCCACCGCAGTGCACATATATGATTTTCATGTATCTACAATCATTAAATATTGGTGAGTTTTGCAATTGCTTGGGGCAATATTTGGATTTTAAGTTTTCCTTTCAGCCCAACGAGGATTTCGACAAAATTTATGTCTCTGAATCAATTCTGTCTGCGATGGTATCGCACCTTTTTTTTTTCTTTACTCCTCTTCAAGTTTTCGCTTCCTTCCGACGAAGCCAGAATGTGAATATCTAGTCTCGTATTTCAGGTTTTTATTTCGGGTTTCGTATCAAGAATGTCGTTGAATATTTGCCTAAGGGCTGGTTAAAATCTCTGCGATTTCAGTAAAATATGGTGATCGAGGGGTGAAATGATTTGAATGTCTTGTTAACCCAAGCACCATAAGTGTGTCTTCATTCAAATCGCAGGCTGATAGTTTGTCACCAACCGCAGTGATTTTTTAATCAAAAGCACTACCTTCTTCAGTGATTTTATACCTTCCCTTGGTACCAAGTGATAAGGTTTTTTCGTTTACATCTGTCAATCTCAACAAATGTGCAGCTGTAAAATTTTCCGTGATATGGATCCGGGATCCATATCACCAAATACCAAAGCGCCATTTACTTGAATGTGTGGTATATACTAACTGGTTTTAGTTTAGAGCTACTCGCGATCTATTACAAATACTGCAATCTGATTGGTTTTGCTATTCGCTGTCTAATCCGTGATAGATAGTGGGTAAACTGAACACTTTAACAGTTTGCCGTTGTAAATAAAATAAACAAAAAAACACTGACCTGTCTTTTTTAAGAACTAATACATTTGGACTGAAACAATTAGATCATTCGCTCTCGATCTTGCCCTCATCCATGTCATCAATTATGAAGTGATACAAATCTCGAGCTCATCTGACCGTTAAAGACTTTAAATAGAGTTAAATCTAAGTGTAAAAAAGGGCTTTTCTGGAAGAATGCATAAAATTAACTGAGAAAATAAGAAAGAAAGAAGGCGTAGATGGGTAGGTTTAGAGATTTGACTCGGGTATTTCATCATCATACATCATTATCGTTGTCTGTGATGTCTTCTTTATTCTGCATTTACGGTAGTTTTCACCCTTGCGAGGATTTGCAAAATAAATGGTACCTTGTTTAATTTCGCGGAAAAACATCAGCCATGACAGTTCCCGAAAATTCTTTCGAAATGTTGTAAATCTTTTATCATGGAAATTACTCACGACCGCATGCACGCGTGACTTTTGATGCGACATGAACTGATCCACGATACGTTGTGGTCTGTGAGCATTTCCACGTTGCGATTATACTTTGGTACACAGCGGCTCTGGTAGATGAAAGGTGAGAAAACTTGCTTTACTATTCGAGCCTTAAATGTAACATTTATCGCTATTTTACTTGGTTCTGTTATTGTTAAACTGAAGGTGGAGTTTAATACACTTATGATCATACTGTAAATTTAAAGCTTATTTATTTTGTGATCATCAATCAGTGATGTTCCGAGATCGAAACAGCCTTTTACGATGACTATAGAGTACTTAGAAAGGGAAAAAGTAACAGTTGATCTCTTTGATGTGACTGGACGAATTTCAGGTGCCTACTTTGAAAATGTGTACATATACAAAAAATATATCCTCGTGGCTTACGTTGAACTCGACCATACCTGTCTCGATCTGTTGTCGACTGATCAGCAAACGGGAAATAGTTTGCCTCTAGGTTTGTCGTCACTTCCAAATTTATTGATTTGTTCATTAAGAACTTTCAAAGTTCGTTCGCGAAAAACGTGGACAAGGAATTTGAGAGGAATTCAAGTTTGGTTATTCGACACAACTAGATTAAAAATTTTCCTTTTTAACTTTCCGCAAAGTTGTTTGTTTTGAGATTGTTGCTTCAGTAAACGTTTAACTTTCCAGCTGGAGAACTTGATTTTTTTAAACTTTTACAGTGGAAACACAATTACTTTCTTCTAAAGGAGTCCTATCAGTTGAATCATTTTGATGTTTTTTGGATATCTTTAAATCATTTCGCAACAAGAAAGGTTTTGTTAGATGTCTTTCAATCATTTCGCAGCAAGGTTTGAAAACCTTTTCAGTCAGTTAGCCATGAATGGCTTTGCGGTTATTTAGCGAAGTTTCTCGACTGATATTTGATAAAATCAGGACGTTTTGCCTATGTGATCATTGTATGCTTTGAAATAGCTCTGTTTTACTCTGACAGTGACGATTGAATTTTCTTAACGGCTGTCTTGTGATCTACATTGGCGACAGCTCCATGCTAATGCAGGAAACCGTAAATAGTTTTGAGGAGGTTATGCAAACGAAACGGAAAGTAAAACGTTGCATTTCCCAATCTTCTACGGAATCTTTGTATATTACAATTAAGACTTACTTTTCAAGCAAAAGTTTTCTTCTCCGACTCTTGATTTCTCGTTAGATTTTGTAGTCTTCGTCAGATACCTTAATTTCTTTGCATTTGGGTGCATAACAAACAACGCATTTTGGGAATTATATTTAAAAAGTATTGTCTCATAGTTTCAAAATAATGCGGCACCAACTCAAATTAAACGTGAAGGATACAACAAAGCAACTTATCAGAGAGATGGAAAAATGTAAGAGAGAAAATCAACTAAAATCTGCAGATGAACCACTTCAAGGATTCATCTTTGAGTTTACAATATACAAGCTGTTCAGTTATTTTGCTGTGGTTCTGCCCAGATGATCATGAAAAATGACTTTCTGAAAATTATAATCTTGTAGAATACCAAACAAAATTTGCGGATAAAATTAGCCAGTTTGAAAAGCAGGATCCTTTCATGAGAAACGGCTACTTTCCCTATGAAATCAGTTTCCGCTTTGAGTCATGCGTTTGGTAGTAGGACTTTAATTATAGGATCACTAATTGCAACCAGTGATTACTTGAGTTCATAGAACACTTCGAGGAGGTAAGAGTAAAATTTTGTCTCTCTGATTAGATCGGACTAATGAACGTATCTTTGCTCTACAAATTTTTTCAAATAAAGAAAAAATTTCCCCGTTGCTGCCATTAATTTGGCCGTTCCTGTCTCAATATGTCATCAACTGGGATTGCCCTGATTCTGTAAGTTTGTCATCACTTTCCAGTTGATTGAGTAGTTCATGAAAACTCTTGCAGGTCATTTGAAACATAATTTCTCATACGCTTATAATCATACTGTCTATTCAAAGCTTTTTTACTATGTGATCATCACTTGCAAGCGGTGATATTTTGAGATTGAATTAGCTTCATACGAACACTATGGAGCACTTTCTCTGTTTCTCTCTCACTCTGTTTCGACCGGACGGATGAATTTACGCTTGCTTTAAAAATGTACACATATATTCAGAAGAAATTTCCGTGTGACTAACGATCTGTTGTCGACTGATGAGCAAACAGGAAAAAGGGTCGCTCAATTTTCGATATAACTCTCATTGACTGAGTAGTTCATAACGAACTTTCGAAGTTCATTTAAAACAAAGGTGGACAAAGAATTTGAGGATTTCACTCTCCGTATTCAACTTCCCCGCCGAGTTCTTCATTTTGCAAGTATTAGATCAGTAAATGTTTCACTTTGTCTCCAGCAAGAGAACTCGTTCATTTGAAACATACGAAACGAAACTGAAAGTAAAATTTTATTTTTCTCAATCTTGACAAAATATTTGTATATCGCAATGAAGACTTCCTTTACAAGGAAAAAGTTTTCTCTTAATCCTGGTTTATTGTAAGATTTGTAGTATTCGTTATTTACCTTTATTCTGGTGCTCTTGAGTACTCAACTCTGTGATAACGTATTTTGTCGGCAATCAGCCGAATCACATTTAAAGAAGCAGTATAGCAAACATGTCGTGCCAAATCATCCTAAACTTGAAGGATTCAACGAAAGATTTGATCAGAAGCTGGTAAAATACAAGAGAGACACTAATCTGTAAATGCTTCCGTTAAAGCTAAATGTCACCGCTTCCGATAGAAGCTACGAAATATTTTCTGGTTAGATTGACGCTTCAGTGATTAGTTCCTTTTAGACAGAAAATTATAGTTAGCGCTTCAGTTCAGGATAAGACCTTGTGTGATCAAGATCGTTTTTTGAGTAGAAGACAAGTTAGACCGTAATCTTCGAGGTAGTATTCAAGATCCGCGAACGTTGGTGAGCAGTAACTTGTTTTGCGATTATGTTGCCTCTGAGTTGTGATTCAAAACAAAACTTATTGCTTCTTTTTTATCTTTCTTTTGGTTCTTTTAATTGTCACGTGCGCGTTTCCAAAATAGAGATTATTTGTGAACTATGATCTCACAATACTTAGGTAATTTCTTCACGTAATGATTTCAGTTGACCGTTTCCTGGGGAAGTAGAAGAATACCCCGATAAGAGGGAAAAGGAATCGATAAAGAAAAGATCCTATATCGGTTTGGTGTCTATCGCATGCGCGTGTTTAAATCCGGGAATCGAGTTTTCAACTTTAGCATGAAAAGAAACATTTACATAGTCAACTAAAATATTGACACGGATTGAAGATGAAATGCATGAGGGATTAACCTTGGAACTTTCAATATGCAAAAACCGTGATGTAAGTTTTTTTAACTGTGTGGTTCTGCCCAAATGGTCATGCAAAAATACTTTCAGCTGTGCTAATCTTCTAAAATACCAAATACCGTAACTTTAAAAATATCTGCTTTGAAAAATAGGATCCTTGTGTGATAAAAGGCTAATTTTCGTGTGATTTTAACTGGCAAAAATCAGTTTCTGCTATAAGTCACATTCAATAGGAAAACTTACATTGTTTTTGCACCAGAGTTCATTCAGTTCGATGCAAATTTTTATTAATGCATTATTCTAACTGTTACGCACCGACTGTTGTTTGAAAAGAAAAACAACCTGATAACTTCTGTCGGATTGTACATAGTTTGCTAATTTCAATAAAATATTGAGAAGTGCGACTCACAAGCAAACAATATCTATAGATCGTGGTTGGTGTTTCATATTTCAACAACATGTACCTCTGCTGCACACGTAACTTGTCAGTCTGGCAATCAGTCCTAATAATATATTGAAAAGAATGGAGAAAGTTAGAATATACCAATTCCATATAATGCATCACTCACACCATTTTACGATTTAATTTTGTTTGTGCCTTTCTCTTTTTCAGAAATTATGACATCATCCCTTTCTTAAATGCCACATCTTGAAGGAAGAAAATTCAATTGAAGGTATGTAGACATCCAGTTTGCACTCGTGACCTATGACGTCCCCTTGTTCAATCTGTATATTTCGATTCTTAGTTGAATTACCACGTGATTAAGGTTCTATTCTGTATGCGATCTTTTTATAGGGAGCTTGAAATTGTTTTCAAAGGCAATCAGGTTTTTTAATTGTTTGTTTTGTTTGCTGAATATTGATGGTATTGTTGCTTTTGCTTATGCCGCATTGGTAAAAGCCAGGCATAACTGCTGTTGGTAATTACTTGACCCTTTCACCCCTAAGAGTGACTACAAACATCTACTTTCTCCTTTCAATATCTCCCCTGAATCACACATGAAGGTCACAAGAATGAAGGAAATGATCACCAACTAAAGAAGTTTTTGATTGTTAAACAAGCTCTCCTTGTCAGCGCCTTGAGAAAGGTATGATGAACAGTATGTACTTGTGACGTGGAGGTGGTAAATGGTAGAAGTTTTTGATGAGGTTTATATTCGGTTCCAATGCCCATAGTAATGATTCACTTAACAGAGATTCACCACAGAGAGGTACACGTTTGAGTCAAGGATTGATTCAAAATTACACTTTACCCTCATTCAGTACCTCGCTGCTAGCCCTTCTGTCATCTCATGATTATTCAGGGAAACGATATAAAATGCTTATCAGGAACCTGTGATGAACTACTTCTCATGGTATTCTAACTGGTGGGAGGAGCAATGATCCAGGCTATATTATCCTATAGGAATTGGGATGGCCTTAATTCTTAATAGGACGGTAGGCCAATTCACTTCGACTCAGCTTTTCGACGTTCCAATAAGGCTGCTATTGGAGAAATAGTTGTGCATGTGGCGAAGTGTGGTGATAGGTTCTAATTGGTTGTGTCGGGATGTTTGATCGATTCTGGAGCCTGATGTATGTGATTGACCTCGTAATGCTTCCCAAGTTATCAAAGCAGGTGACTGTGATACTTTGTGGGTGATATTGGGTATGTGGTTTTGGTGTTACTGGTAATCATATAGTTAATGTGTTCTCAGTGGTATTTGTGAGGAATGATGATCCAGTTCCTTTTCTGTTAATCGTCATGTAAATGATTACTTCATTGTAAATAATAACAGCACGTAATTCTGGCTCTGTATTAAGTGTATGTTTTGGTGTCAAGTCGATTGTAAATACATTACGTTGACTTTTGTGTCTAACTGAATAACTGTTAGTGGATGTTTCGTGGATTGTACTGTTATTGATATTGGTGGCTCTATTATACTTCTCTTGTCGCGGTTAGTGCCGGTGGTTGCTGTAGCTTTCATCTTCCTCTTGCTTTAATTATCCCGAAATGTAGCTTCACACTAATCGAGGAAATGTAATTTCGAGTAGAATAGCATAGCTAAAGGTAAACTCGCGGTCTGATTGGCTATCGAGGAGAGGGTATTTAGTGTGGAATTGCGCTTGTGCATGAAGGGATATTGCTGACGTGGGTCGCAAGCAAAAATTGTTGCTATCGTGAAAACGAAATAAGGCAGACGAAAAAAGAAAACAGAGGCAAAGAATATGAACCAAGAACATTACAAACTTACCGCAATGGTTTACGAAGGTACTTTCTGGAGCGTTCATGTCCACCGGCAGTAGACAACTTCGACCTCGAAAAATCTTCAGCCATTGAGTTCGAAGAAGTTTCAATGATGTTATCCATGAAGAAAAAAGATTTAAAGCAAAAAGGTCTTGGCAACAGTTGAAGTTGAAACAGAAGATATTGAAAAGATGTGGTCGTCAGGTGCAATCGGCCTTCAAAATCC
Organism: Pocillopora verrucosa; assembly: GCF_036669915.1. Taxonomy (NCBI): domain Eukaryota; kingdom Metazoa; phylum Cnidaria; class Anthozoa; order Scleractinia; family Pocilloporidae; genus Pocillopora; species Pocillopora verrucosa. Next base: position 7,654,183 of record NC_089317.1, read on the forward strand.
TCACTCTCTTCTCCGTCAGGTATGGTTGAACAATGTCACGAACTTCGGAATAAAAGGATTTAAAAACCAACATGTCTGTCAACTAATTGATTTCACCGTGACAGAGCAGTATATCGAATACAGAGAGCGACAAATCAAGAACCACCAGGGAGACGAACCGACTGCAACAAAACGGCTGAGAAAGTATAGCAACAAGATTTGGAGGACGGATGGTGGAGAGCGAGATCCGCACAGAGCATCTATCGAGTACGTTGGCCATCGTGCGAAGGGTGATAACGTACCTGGAAACTTCTACCTGAGTCCAGTTGACGACCCAAAATCCAAGGTCTGATACAAGTTGATTCCAATTGGTAGAAATACATTGGCAAAGCAAATGTAGAGTATTGCGTCCATTGCCTCCCTGGACGGCAAATTCACAAATTCGAGTGGTCGCAAAACAGTCATCCAAGCGCTCCGTGATGATTTCGACCGATTGGAGATCTCAGAGCTGACTGATCATGCCAATCCGGAATCCATATCCAGCTACGGCCGTAATCCTCTGGGAAAACAGCGGCTTATGTCGGATAAGTTGGCCAGTTTCGACCCAAGCACGACAACTATCAACAGCGACTCAAGTCACGCTTTACGGGAGATTGTTCTCAACAGCTCAGCCCCGCAACACAACAGCTACGAGTAACCGTGACAGCAGTGCCAGTCGTTCTAGTTACCTGATGGAAGGAGCAGTCGGCGGGATGTTTACTGGAGTAATTTGTAATAATTCTTCACTAAATATTTCCATAAACTTTCAGTCCAGCATGACACCAACAAGCGACTCTATGCAATGAAGCAAAGCAGTTAGAAAGGTGACTTTTTAAGCTTTTTTGAGCTATTTTTCGAAAGAGTTTACTGAGAAATTCCAGTCTTACTCATTGTATTTTGAATACTATTTTTTGTAACCGTAAAACACTCACTGGTTTTCTGTGGATCTTGTTTAAATACCAGAACGCTTGAAATTTTCCTTTCGCTTGAGCATTGATGATTGTCGGCGCCATATTTTTCCAAGTTGTATGGTAGCAGGCAAATCCAAGATATTCATTGAATCAAAAACTTTTTCTGCAATTTTGTACTTTCCGTTTTTTGCTGAAGATTGTAAAAATTTTCCTGAAGATTGTAAAATGTGAGGCACTGCTTTCTCCTCGAGGTTCAAGAGGTTGAAATAAAAGTAGTTTTCATTCTAAAAATATCTTGTTTTCCATTCGCTAGATCTTGACACCTGACTTTGAAAGGGTTTCCATTGTTTGCTCACAAAAATGCAAAACATTTGGTTTAACCTAGTGATTTGGTGGCCTTAGCTATGCGATTCAAGAAAAATTCACTGCCTTATGATGGGATTCTCTCGTCAGCCGGTGAATTTTTCTATAAAATCCCTTTCTGAAAACCTCTCAAAAAATTGCAAAAAAAAATTTCAAGGCTCTTTCAAGTTTCATAGATAGAAGAACAATCACATTTAAATATTTTACATTCCAAGCTTTTGATTTATCTACAATGAAAGTTGAGGACTCAATGGTAAAAATTCTATCTGACACCAATAATTTGCTTCATAGGCTGTTCTTTGAATATCAATTTCATGGCTGCAGCTTCGGCGTCATTCGCGTCTACGAAAGAGACTACCAACTATGCAAGGCTATGCCGCCTCCTGGTGGATGTTGGATCTCAGGTGCTCCGGTCGACATTTGACAAAATTCATCCACCAGCGACTCTACATACAGTTTTGGGAAGTACCTCGTTGCATTACGTCACATTGCAATCACTGTACAGAGGGAGGAAGAAAGTGCTGAATCCCACGCAATGGGAGAAGTTGTATCCTACTCACTCGCTCGTTTCCTCTGCAGCCTTCGATATTACACTTCTAACAGTGCTGCTTAGAAATATCTGTGGTTTGGTCCCTCCTGCCACTGGCTGGGATCGTCTCCCCCCAGCTGCAAACATAAGCATCGCAGATGACATCGCCAGAGTGAAGTATTACAGGAACACTGTATACGGCCATGCTCCTCAAGCCTCTGTGGATGACAGTAGTTTCAGTGCTTGCTGGCAGGAGATACGAGAAGCTTTAGTGAGACTGGGAGGAGCTCATTTTAGAGCTGAAATCGACAATCTTGAACACGACTGCATGGATCCAGATATCGAGGAGCATTATCGTGAACTGATGAAACAATGGAAGAAAGACGACGACAGCATCAAAGACAAGCTGGGGGAAATTGAAGGTAAGAAAAACATTGTCCAATACTGATGTGGATGAATCAGAAGGCTAAAACAATATGGATTTTCTCTGTTAACACGGCAGTGTAGGCTAGCATATGATGTTTCCATTTTGGATGGAAGTAGTCACTTATTCTAGCGTTACGTGTGAGAAATGAAGAATTAACCCAAATTTTGACACTGTTTTCATTGGCTGTATATTTGTCTGTTCATGGGTACTCGTGCACAACTGCTGGAGTGAATTTTTGTGATTTCTAAGCGTCTTATTGAGATTGATCAATTCGGAATCGACCAAATATTGATATACGTATCATTGTTTAATCTTCACCTAAGCCCTGTGATGTAAATATGCTTATAAAATTGCGCTTATCTTTCTTAAATTTTCAGATTCGCTAGAGATGATGAGACACGACCTCAGAGAGAAGATAGAGAGTGAAATGAAGGAGGTTAAAGAGACGCTTTGTAGCCTGACGACCACAGTGGGAAAAAGCACAGATGAAGGTTGGTTTCTAGAAAAAGCTACTCATAGATAAAGTAAACAAACAAAAAGGATTCCGTTAACTTGAGTACACAACACATCTTTAAAGCATGACCACATTATTCGCTTGATTCTGTGAGAGTACACCCTTATATTCTACTCAGACTATCAGCTTCGATGGGGTGGGGTATGGAAGCCACTATTTGTTGAATACCTGCCAACCAAGAGGTAGCGAATTTTCCTTCGCAAGGCATTGCATAAACTTTTTCTTCAAAACTTCACCCGTATTAACTTTTATGCATTTCTCTAAAATTCAGTGCCGAATACCATTGTTCATTAGATTTCATGCTCATTCTGCTAATGTTAGGTACTTTTGATCCAACTGAGCTTATCAATGGAATTCGTCAGCTGTACAAGACGCGCGAGGGATGGCTCTCACCGTTTCCATGGTGTGAAGAGTTTCTGTTTTTTCTTGGCAATATTTTCACAAGGCTCAAAGTGGTCAGAAGAAAGAAAACGAGAGGAGAAATCACTGACGTATTAGTTGACATGTCATCAATACTAGACCCGTATGAAGAGTGTTCAGCGCCGAGAACAGTGGTGATTGAAGGAGAACCTGGTATGGGAAAAACAACCTTTTGTAAAAAGTACGTCTACGACTGGGCCACAAGAAAGCAAGAACCTCGGGGCCGCTGCTCGACAGCATTCAAAGCGGTATTGTTTCTGAAATGTCGAGACATCCATTCTGATATTTGGGAAGCCATTGATGATCAGCTTCTGCCCCGAGACATCGATGAAGAAGTCAAACAACAATTCTTTCAGTTTATTCGTGAAAATCAGTCCAGCATTTTATTGATATTGAATGGATTGGATGAGTTACCATCCAGCAGGTTGTCGATTTTTTCTGAATTAATTGAAGGAAGAGAACTCTCCGGATGCAATATAGTTGCAACAGCAAGACACGAAGCTGGAAAAGTGGTGAGAAAATGCTGTGACACGCTGCTTCAGATCGAAGGATTCACTGAAGACCATGTGAAAGGATTTGTCACCAAGTACTTTAAAGAAAGGCCGGATTTAGCCACCAAGCTCTCGGTACGGATGATGCGAGATAAAAACCTGAGAGAAATGGCGACCAATCCTCTAAATGCAGCACTTCTCTGCCTTTTATGCGAAGAGTTTGAGGGCATACTCCCCGAAAACAGAGCTCAACTGTACTTGGATATGGTTGATTGTGTCTTGAGAAGATATAGAAAAAAGAAGGGACTTTTAGAAACAGAACACCCGACAAACCTTTATAAACCGCAATTGAATCGCCTTGGGTCGATAGCATTGAATGGTTTACTTAGCGACAAATTGGATTTTAATGAAAGTGAATTGGGAAACCATGCAAAAGACTTGACTGAATTTGGATTTCTGTCACTGGAGCCTGGTGGCAGCAAATTGAGACAAAAACTGCATTATGCTTTCTTACATAAAAGTTTTCAAGAATTCTTTGCAGCATTCTTCATTTGTTCTCAGATTCAAAGCAAGAAAATTAAACCTAAAGAACTAGTTTCCGATCCACGGTGTTTGGCTAATCTTAAACAGGTACTTTTGTTTTCATGTGGAATTTTGGCCATGAAATGCGATGAGAAAGTTGTGGCTCTTGTAAAGAGTTTAACAAATGAAGTCAACTTCAAGTCTGTGATTTTCACTCACAGTTAGCAAAGTCTTTTGGAACTGGTTTGAATCTGACCAATTTGGATTTGTGTAACAGTGGTATCAGTGATGCCAGTACTACATCTTTAGCTGAGGCCATCAAAGTCAACAAGACTCTAACCAATTTGAATTTGTATGACAATGATGTTATTGATGCCGGAGCTACATCTATTGCTGAGGCAATTAAAGTCAACAAAACACTAACCAATTTGGATTTGTCTTACAATGATATTAGTGAAGCAGGTGCTACATATATTGCTGAGGCAGTCAAAGTCAACAAGACGCTAACCAGTTTGGATTTGGCTGACAATGATATTAGTGATTCCAGTGCTGCATCTTTTTCCGAGGCAATCAAAGTCAACAAGACGCTGACCAATTTGAATTTGTCTTTCAATGGTATTAGTGATGCCGGTGCTACATAACCTGCTGAGGCAATCAGGGTCAACAAGACGCTAACCAATTTGAATTTGTCTGGCAATGGTATTAGTGATGCCTGTGCTACATCTATTGCTGAGGCAATCAAAGTCAACAAGACGCTAACCAATTTGAATTTGTCTGTCAATGGTATTAATGATGTCGGCGCCAGATCTTTTGCAGAGGCAATCAAAGTCAACAAGACGCTAACCAATTTGAATTTTTCTGACATAGATATTACTTATGCCGGTGCTACATCTATTGCTGAGGCAATCAAAGGCAACGAGACGCTAACCAATTTGGATTTGTCTGGCATAGATATAAGTGATGCTGGTGCTACATCTATTGCTGAGGCAATCAAAGTCAACAAGACGCTAACCAATTTGGATTTTTCGGACAATAATATTAGTGATGGTGGTGCTACATCTATTGCTGAGGCAATCAAAGTCAACAAGACGCTAATAAAGGCGAATTTGTCTCGCAATGGTATTAGTGATTTAGGTGCTACATTTATTGCTGAGGCAATCATAGTCAACAAGACGCTAACCAATTTGAATTTGTCTTACAATCTTATTCGTGATGCCGGTGCCAGATCTATTGCTGAGGCAATCAAAGTCAACAACACGCTAACCAATTTGAATTTGTCTGACAATCGTATTAGTGATGCCAATCTATTCCTTAGGCAATCAAAGTCAACGAGACTCTGACCAAATAAGATTTATCTAACAATCGTAATAAATGTGAACAAACTGCGAGTGACTTGAACTGACTTCTGGACGAATAATTTAAGTGATTATACTTTTCCTTTCGCACTTTTCCTTTTACGTAACTTTTTTAACTTTTCCTCTTTGTGAACGCATGGAAAAACTCTTGAGGAGCTTTTTTTAAATTGTCTTTAGTTGCACTTTAATTAGATTACATTTAAGTTATAATAGCTATCTTTGTGATGTTTTCTTCATTTAAGGTGATGCTTAAGCTCCTAAGTTATTTACCTTAGAAGAAAAGAAGTGTAACACGCCATTGTTTTTATAGTTTTTTTTATTAAAGGAATATCACTGATGTGTATCATCCACGAACAGCCGACTTTCTTTCCAGTTTTTCCAAACTATGACCGCCTCTCATTTAATTTAAACCAAAACATTAATTGTTTTTTTTAATTTCTGTTGCGACCTGCAGAGCCATTAAATGAAATTTGACCACTGAAAGCTTGAGTGGGGGAGGGGGGGATGGACAACATGGGCGAAAGCGTGACAAAGGTCTGTAGCCGGTAGATGCTACAGACCCTATTGCTAAGATATAACATCGCATTTTTTTGTACTGACAGGAGGAACCACGATAGGGTTTCGCTAGACCAAGTATAACCAACACTTCTTCATCAGCAACAGCCGGAAGCTCGTCGCAGATCGTAGTAATCAGGTAACTAACCGGCTTTTGACGTCCGTCTTCCATTATTTCGCGTCTACTACTCGCCATTAAAATCCTCCATGTTACCAAACACTTCTTCAACAGTCTGATGACTAAAGTCTACGAGAATGTCGAACAACATATCGACCTGAAAGCTTCCTGCCACCTCAAAGTAACTTACAAATACATTATCCTGCTGATGAGAATGTGAGATTTGTGGAGGATCGCGGCTTTTTTCGAAAAGGTGTTCCTCTCCGATCTGAAGATCGGGATCTTTAGAAAACCAGGTGGAAGTACTTTTCCGTAACGCAGGCCTAATAAATTTACCCTGTCCCATATCAAAACCGATGTAACAAACTACATTGCACCTCTTTGCTTTGACGATGATTAACAACTTCAATAAATTCTTGGACATTCTCAGAGGAGCACCCAGCGAAATCATCAGGGCTTTCTGGTCTCGATTTTTGGTTAGAATCATCCAGCCCGAAATTTCCTTTACTTACTAGCACTTACTGATGCGTATCAAGTCATGGAATCAAAGCCGAGAACTGATAACGATACAAACGTCATCGGTTTGTTATTGGAAAAAAAGTGAATTTTTAATCGAGTGTTTCAATGGAGGTGATGGCTTTTACGGCTAAAAGTTAAAATTTCGGCCATTTTACGCTTAATGGTCGTGAATCAACAAAACGTCATACGTTCTGTTGTTTTTTTCATACGACAAACGATTAAAATTGGTCAATTTTGCTGCTAAAAATTGTTTACCATGCCACGGTGATGTGGTTTGTAAAATGAATTACAGCGAAAGAAGATGGTCATTCACTTTCTCGTCGTTAGGCGTGAACCTTGACATACAGTAGCAGAATAATATGAAAATTAAATAATAGCGGAGCTCGCAGCGCGCGTAGCCCCATTATTATACGAAATAGTAGTAACCTATCAAGCCCAAAAATTTGGACTTACGACCGTACAAGGTTGTACTTTCAGCATGCGCACCCAACTGTAACGTGGGCACGTCAACGCCATAACCTTACTCTTGTCCAGCGGACGTTTGAGCACAATGCGTGCGCAACACTTATACGAAATAGTAGTTACCCATCAAGCTGAAAGGATTAGGAATTGAGACCTTACGACGGACCGTACAAGGTGCTACATTTAGCATGCGCGGCCAAAAAGCATAGCGGGTACTTTCTTAGCCATTACGTAATGGAAGGGCGGGGAGAAGGTAATGCGCAGGCGCGACTGCGTGCGTAACTTGGTTGCGCCTAAATCCTACCGGCTAGAGGTACGCCCGAGGAGCACTGGTAACGAGTTTTTGAGTCGGGTGATTATCGGAAACTGTCGGCTTTTGCAATATGGCGGACTGTTCCAGTAACACTATTTGCGATTTACCAACTTTCAAGCGACGTGATTGAGCCAGACATGAACATTATAACATGCTTTACATGCTGGTAGTATTTTGTAAGCCTCCCAAGATTCTACCGGCTAGAGGTACAAGACAATAGAAATTTCTTCTTGGGAATCTTTTCAACCAGTAGCGCTCTGACAAGGGCACTATAGTGGCGATACTATTCATTGCTAGCGTAGATCTTAACGGCTACAGTGTTAAGCTAAAACTCTGCTGAACAAGAAACTTAAGATCGATGAGGGTGAAGGAAACAGCCACACAAAATTTAGCGAAATTTCCTTGATTTAAGCTCAACAATTTATTTTTCACATGTAGAGCATGTTATAATGTTCATGTCTGGTTCAATCACGTCGCTTGATTTTTAGTAAATCGTAAATGGTGTTACTGAAATAGTCCGCCATATTGCAATAGCCGACAGTTTCCGTCAATCACCCGACCCGGATTTCAGGGGAGGGAGTTGTTTATGACATGCGCAGATGACATTGTTGACCAAAGTAACATAACACCTGAAACCGAGTAACACCGTTACGTAATGAAAACTAACTTCGCAATGCGTTTTTCGACCTCATGAAAAAAAAATCGCTTTGAAAAAATTATAACAGGATTCCTCTAACGTTCATATACGCAATATATCCTCTTGAGTTATTTACCTTAGAAGAAAAGAAGTAGTGTAACACGCTATTGTTTTTAGAGCTTTGTTATTCAAGGAATATCATTGATATGTATTATCCACAAGCAGCAACATTCACCCATTCTTTCCAAGCTTCGAGCGCCTCTCTTTGGATATAAACCCCAAAAAAATTTATCGGCATCTTTATTCCTGTTTTGATCTGCAGAGCCATTCAATAAAATTTGACTACTAAAGCCTCCTTAAAGGGGAGGTGTGTGGGGAAGGGAGGTGGACAATAGGGGCGAGGTGGGGACACAATAGGGGCGAAGTAAACAAAAGTGTTCTGTAGATAACTCTAAAATGGGGATGTATTGCTGGCTTATGCTTAATTTGGTATTATCAACTGAGTTGATACCGTAAATTGGCCTCCGTAAAGAGTTACAAAGCTGAATTTTCGAGCGTCAGCCCTTTTTCCGAGATAACACTCGAAACGTCAACTTTGTAACTCTTTACGGTAAAAAAATTTTCTTTACCAACCTAATTATCATACAAATGTGATACGAATTGTACACGTAACGTAAATGTCTTAAAGGCTTCTGAATTTTCTGTTGAACAGAGGTCAATTTATTTTCACTTGTGTATTCAGATTTCAAGCTTTCTCTATTCTCTTTCATAACTTAGACACATTTGTTTCAAAATTAGTCTCATTTGAGGGTACCCTGTTTGCAGTTTATACATCAATGAGATCACGTGTCATGAACATTCTATTTCATCATATTTCAATTTGTTCATTTACTGAATATTCTCTTCAATGCTTGCTCGATTTGTTTTTTACGGAAGTAATTCGTTTAAGTTCTCTATTTTTCCCGATCGGAAGACAAACCTTTGCATCAAATTCAGTGTCATAAAAAATGCTGGTGAATCCGTCTGCCTCAGCTGACAACCGTATCGACTCTCTGATTGAATTTGTTGTTGAATATATGATGTGTGCAGCTAGCGAGCTACAAACCCGATTACTAAGATATAACATCGCCATCTTGTGTACTGACAGGAGGAACCACGATAGGGTTTCGCTAGACCAAGTATCACCAACACATCTTCTTCATCAGCAACAGCCGGAAGCTCGTCGTTGATCGCAGTGATCCGGAAACTAAATGGCTTTTGACGTCCGTCTTCGATTATTTCGCATCTTTGTTGGCTTTGATCGGTGTTATACAGTGTATTCAAGTTTTTTCTTTTGCATCTATAAATACCAACAGACGGGCAACGAGTATGTTCGTGAAAGTACTCGCCGTTAAAATCCTCCATGTTGCCAAACACATCTTTAACAGTCTGATGACTAAAGTCGACGAGAATGTCGAACAGCATTCCGACATGAAAGTCTCCTGCCGCCTGAAGGTAACTTACAAATACATTATCCTGCTGATGAGGATGTGAGATTTGTAGAGGATCGCGGCTTTTTTCGAAAAGGTGTTCCTCTCCGATCTGAAGTTCGGGGTCTTTAGGAAGCCAAGTGGAAGTACTTTTCCGTAACGCAGGCCTAATAAATTTACCCTGCTCAATATCTAAACCGATGTAACAAACTCCATTGCTCCTCTTTGCTTTGACGATGATTAGCAACTTCAATAAATTCTTGGACATTCTCAGAGGAGCACTCTAGCGACATTATCAGGGCTATACAGTCTCGATTTTCGATTAGAATCACCCAGACCGAATTTTCCTTTATTTACTTACCGACGCGTATCAAGCTATGGAAGTGAAGGCGACAGCTGACAATATTACAAACGGCAACGTCATCGGTTTGTTATTGAAACTGAAAAAAAAAAAAAAAATGAATACTTAATAGAGGGTCTCAGCGGTGTGATGGCTTTTACGGCTAACGTTTGAAATTCCGGCCATTTTACGCCAATGATCGCGATTGAACAAAAAATCATACGCTTTATTTTTCTTTTCGCGACAAACGGTTAAAATTGGTCAATTTTGCTCCTAACCATTGCTTATCACGCCACGGTGATTGGGTTTGCGTGATGAATTAGTCACAGTAAAAGAAGATACCGGCATTCATTCATTTTCTTGTCGCTGGGCGTGAACCTTATGGCATAACATACGCTATAGAACCTTGACAAATGGTAGCAGAAAAATATCAAAAATAAATAATAGAAAGATAAAGAAAACTTACAAAAATTTGAATTGGTTTGGGGTTTAGAGAGCTGATCATGAGTTCTTTTTACACGCTGACTGAGCATTATGCGGTATGCACCGCTTCAAGCTAAATGTGAGAAAGACCTGGCCCGTGCGGGGGGGTTCTTGGGGGTTACATTTTGCTGGGTGTGTGCCGCTGGCTTTTTACAACCCCTACCACTAAATTATTCTGTGGCAAATCATAGACCCCATCTTGGTCACGTTTGGTATACCGTTGACAACTTTTTTTATATCGAACCTTCCCATTTTCAAATCCCTACTTACTTACGCTTCGCGAAAATGTGCGATCGCATTCTGGTAATTCTGTTGAAAATGCAACCCCAATCAACCCAGCCGTGAATATGCGACTCCTTTTAGCGGCACATTTCATTAGCCTATTACCGGAATGTGCCCCCTCCTCATCCACGGAGGATGGAAAATTTCTCCATGGGAAGAGAGCTAGCCCGTTAAATTTGTGGTTTTTAAAAGTTTCAAGGGACGAAGACCACAAGAGAGGTTTATTGAGTGCCTAAACTCGCCAGGCAGGCTTTATCGTTTATGCTGATGTGCAAACCTATTTTAAACACACCGCTGTTCAAGGGACCCTAATTTTTATTTTGCTGCCGGAACCCATTTCCAGTCTTTCCCGGTATTCTGCTTAAGCGGAAGTGCCTTGTGGTAATTTGGTTGCTTCGTTTGCTTTCCGTCAATCCGTGTGCATAAGAGTAGGCGATTCTGTCTTCTTCATCCTCTCGACTTCCTTTCTGAAGGAACCAAACGACTCCATGACAGACAAAGAGATGTACTTCGCTTTCGGTTCGAACATGAACCCAGACCGTATGCGGGATCGTAAAGCCTTCTTCACCGCTCGAGTTGGAGCTAAATTGCTCGACTACAAGATGACTTTCTCTTTTAGGAGACCGGATGGGGGTGGCTCTTGTAACATTAGACCAGAGAAAGATTCAGTGGTTCATGGAGTTTTGTACACTCTTGACGCGGGAGGGTTAGATAAACTGGATGTTTTTGAAAAAGTCTCAGATGGATGGTATCGTCGAGAACGAGTGACAGTTGAGAATTCTGCGGGCGAAAAAGTGAACGCGACAACTTATATTGTAACAGAGCAGTTTTATCAAGAGGGATTAGTTCCATACAGAGATTACTTAGAACATTGCTTGGCTGGCAAGGATGTTTTGCCGGCAGAATACTACAATTTCTTAGAATCATTTAAGAAAGTCTGCAAGGAATAACAACATGGAACACTAGGAATTGGGACCCTGATAGCGTTTTCACCTTTTAACTTATTCTTGTGAAATGAAATTTGTGTTTCATAGACTGTGGGGGATGTTTTGATGTTAAGAATACGATTTTTATTGAAATGAAATAAGGTAGGAAAGGAAGAAAATTATTTTATCTCTGGTCTCCATCATTGCCGTGGAAGACCTTTGTTTATATTTTTATGTCAATTATTCATTTTGCCTATGATAGCAGTGAAGCAGGTGGTTGGCATGGGTTGGGTTCAAAAACGATGGGTTTGAGAAAACATCACATTTTTTGTTATTAGGGTTGGATAAAATAAAGTTTCCTTTTTTCCGTCATGAATGCAGGGTATTTAAGATAATTCCTTTAGTGTCACATGAATGATCAGGATATTTTAAGGGTTTGATAGATCACACTCGTGGCTTAAAATAACTTTCAAATTAAAACATTGTATAACCACCTTGCCACATTTGGAAATACTTACGGTGTTGTTTCCTGTTCAAATTATCCAACAGCAATTCATCTTACAATGAATTTGAAAACTATCAAGAATTGTTCCTTAGTTAAAACTTTTTATTTCTAGTCAGCTTTAAATGTGTCAAATGAACATTTTAAAGCAAATTTGATTGCATGTATCATTATAACTCAGTGGAAGAGGTGACTGATTATGAAAGCTGGCATAAGTGTTGCTGCTGTGTAAGTTGAGATCTCTGTGACTGTCCACAAAATTGCATTTTTTTATCATTTTCAATGATTGAATAATATGGAATTTTATTTTGGTTATATACTTCAATGCAAATGGAGTAATTTTGAAAAATAAGCATGGTCAGGTTTGATAAGATCCTCACAATAACATACTTACTCTCAGAAGTAATTAACATGTTACTTCTCCCTATAATATCGATACATTACCCAGCGAACAGTTAAAGAGAATACTCTGACTTATCAGGTAGAGGCTGTTTTCTTGATCTAACAACAAATTCTTTTTTCATTTGAAAAGGTAATGTTTAACTGCTAGAAGGGAGAATTCACAATCAGATCTTGGGGAGTAAACTAAAGAGCAGGTGGGAATTATCCTCAGGAACCTAAATTATTACTCTTTCTTTATTTGGGCCTCAGAGAATCAAACTGGTACATGTATGATAAGTGTTTTTTGGATGCATCATCAACTGCCACAGGATAACACTGATTAGTTTATACTAGAACAGTGGATAGTATTGAAGGTGCATGCTTTGCTATTAACCTTCTAATAACTCCCCAGAGATTTGCACTGATAAATATTTTAATTGTTGCAGGAATAAATGAGTTAAAATCATCTTTTTTTGCTATGTTATCTTGCTGTTTTAGTTCATACTAAACCAACTTTTCATCTCATTGTTGGTGGCAACCAGTGGATTTTAATTACTGGGCAGCTCTGTGGCTTGGTTGACATCTTCCACAAGCCACCTCTATTTTGGTGAATTTTAATTATTCTTAAGTCATGCTTGTCACCACAGCACTTGAGAAAATCAAGGAGTTATCAAATGTCTGACTGGGTTTTAAGGAGTCCTCAACCCATTACCATCATAATTATGACCACTTAGGGATTAGCTGATACTTAGTGGAAAGACTGAATGAGTTTTGATGCTTTCTGTGTTTCTCCCCACAAAAAAAAATGATCCTATTGTTAAAAATTGTACACAAAGCAAACATGTTAATAACATTTCCTGATTTTTTCTCACTTACGGGATACCTCTAAAATACCTGATAAGTCCATCTTTTTTATAACAGACCTTACAGCAGAGGATTCAATAAGTTTTTAAGAAAAATGCAAAAACTTCAAAGTCAGCAACTTGTGGAAGTTTGATCCTTACTCTAATGTTGTTAACCCTTTCACTCCCATGAGTGATCAAAACAGAATTTCTCAACACAATATCACTATAAACTCAAGCAGACAAGTGAGGAGAATAAAGAAAAATGTCAAGGAGGGGATTATCAGTTGATCTAATTGCAAGTTCTCCAAACTAACATGATAGGAATTGTATTGAAGACAGTAATGAGAATTACAAATGGTAGTAAAAGGGCTAACAGAAAATAGGAAGCAATTTGGCCTGAAATACAGAACAGCTCAGCAGCTTTAAATGAAACCCCTGCTATAATGACTAAGCATCGCATAGTGTCACATAAATTGTGAACTTACCCTGTTTTAGACTTCCCTGTGCACCAATGAGTAAATATGATTCATTTTTGTCAAAAATTGCAGTCAGATTGGGTGCATTACAATCCACACTCATCTCTTCCCCACAGATAACCAAGCCTATTTTAAACCTTTACACCCTAACATCAGTATCCAAGTTCTGCATACTGTTCTCCATACATTTTCTGGGGTACTGACAAGGAGAATTTGTCTTACAATCAAGAGTTTCTTTAGTTCCTTGGTATTTCCTTTTTTCTCATGACCCTAATGTTTGATTCAGGAGTAATGCTGTTGGGAGAAATAAGTGGCTTATCATTATTAGGGATTTCAGTGTTGAACTTTTCAACTTTTGAGTTTGTAATGGGCTGTGAGGTCATCCTTTCAAAACTATTTTGAAATCTGAAGGACCCAAAATAGTATTTTCAACCTTCTCCAAGAGATGTTATATGACAAAAAGTTTCAAACAGTTTTTGTATAAGGTTGTACATGCGGCTTTTTCAATTATTTTTGTTTTCTTTTTAATGCTCTTCTATTCTTCATATGTACCTCATACTAAGACAAAATTAAATGTAATCCCTGGCAAAAGCCCCTCCTCCCGCCCCCTCTCCCCCTCCCTCCAGCTCTGACAGTCCCTGCTCCTTCCCTTCTCATTTTCTGATGGGAACGGAAAAGAAGTTTACATTCAGTCCTGAGGTGAGAAATCAAACACAGCAAGAAACACTGATGACGATTTAATTAAACAAATTATTGTTTGCAATACTTTCCAGGAATGGTGACATACACCTGGCAAACCTCAACTACCTTAGAAAAAAAAATCAGCTCGCATTTTCCTCCATCACTACTTCCAGTTCTTGAAGTGGAACCAGTCTTTTCACGTCCTTATCATTTCTTACTATAGTGTTTGGTAACTTTCTTATTTTCTTAACATTTTTAGCTTCGATGCCTAGCTCTTGGCAGCAAACTGACACAAGAAATTGAAATGTCAGGCTACTTTTGTCAAGGTCAACTTCTATAAAGTCTTCCTCTTCTGAATCGGCAACTCGCAACTTTATGACAATTTCCTTTTCAGAATTTTCAGCACAACAATTTGAATTACCCGAAGCGTTTGCATCTGTCGAAGATTCGTGGTTCCACGTATTTGAATTAGTAGTCCCTTGCTGTCTAAATCTGGAATCCTCATTCCTAGAATTGTCTTTTTCGGCGTAGAAAAACTCCGGATTTCGAAGATAGTTCGGCACGATAGGTAAAGACTCACCGGCTTGGCTTGATTCGATACCATCACCTTCTCCAAGTAGTTTCTTGATACCACTGTCATTGGAAAGTTTAGCAGCAGTTTCCCCTTTATGTGTGAGCGCTGCCGAATCAACTCCTTCCTGAATGAGGTATTTCACAATACTCAAATGTCCTCTTTTCGCTGCCCAATGTAGAGGCGTCCATCCGTTCATCGCGTTCGCAGCATTTATGTTGACACCTCTCTGGACAAGTGCTTTTACATTTATTTCGTCGCCAATGCAGCATAATTCACGCAATCTTTCTTCCACATTCATCTTGGCTTCCATTGCTGTTGAGCTTTTGCGCCGCGTTAGTACAAATTTTTTGATTGGTTCATTAATTTCTGCCCGACTTGGAACACAACTGTCCAATCACACAGTGTGATATTTAGCTTTTTATAGGTTATCCGCTGAGTGGCACGTGCTTGTTCGTGGTCGTATAAACAACATGGCGGCTCGGAGACAGAAAGCGGGAACAGTTTCTTCAAGTTTGGAAGCCACTTCCGACTCCACAAGCCATGTGGATGTTGATCTGTAAGCAGTTTTGGGTTTTGATGTTTATTATTCTCTCGTTTCGCACGCTGATCTTAATCTTCAGCGGTAACGTTGTTACGATTACTGATTTGAGACCAAACTCTTTGGGTATCGATTTCCACCAGTGCCTTGACGTTGAGGAAATCAACCTCGTTTCCTCCTCTCCTGAAATGCAAATCATTTTACAAAGTAGATTTTAGGATTTAAATATGTAGATGCGAATCAAAACAGAGCTTAAAGGGATATCACCAACTTCCCAGGTGCTGTCGCCAAGTTTCTTGGGATAAACTCTTGAGCTGCATTACTATCAGCGCCAGAAACAGGCTTAGGCACATGGACTAAGGGCCGAGGAAGTTTGGACTAATTCAAGCATTTCTGTCATGGCTTATGCCCTCCGTCCTCCTACAATATTTGGAAGATTCCTCTTTTGAAATGATTCCCTGTTCAAATCTAAAATGCTCCTGTGGTCAACTTATTGTAAAACAGTGTAGCATTCGAGAGACATATAAACGACCTGTGAGATATGCGTTTGTTTTCCAGAACTAAAAACTATCCCCCAGGAAAGCGAGGAAGATTGAATTAGTAGGTCATAAGCCAAGGCCTATTCTTGAATGTTTAGCTTAGCAGCTAAATTTGTTTCTTGATAATATCAATCAATTCTTTAAAAAAAAAAAAAAATTCTATACTCCTCTAATCCATTTCAAATATCTTGTATCAATACTTAAAAAAGAAGAAAATTGGAACCTAAAAGACGAAACAAAACAAAAAGAGTCCTGTCTGGTATAGCCTCTAACCTTGAAGTATTTGAATTGTTAAGGGGGGCTTTGATTCTTCTTTGTGTCATACCCTTAAGAAAATTAATGTTTTACATCTTTATTCACACCACATCTAAGTCCAAAATTTACCATCTTTGTGATGTAACTCAAGTTTTAAATTCTCACAATTTTGGTCAATTTCATATTTCAGTATACAAAATGTCAGCAAATTTTCTTCCTTGTTAGAAGTTTTGGCCCTCAATCCATTAAACTCCCAAGATGTGCTTGTTAATTCTCCTCTCTAGCTGATACACATTTCCTCATTAGTTAGTTACAAGAATTTGGTGTTAGATCAAGATTACTACTTCTTCCTGATAAGTTTGAGTATTCTCATTACCTGTTTGCTGTATTATGTATGAGTCTCATAGGGAGAAGTTGCAAGTAAATCACTTCAGGGAGTTAAAGGGTTAATAATGAGTCTTACTACTGGATCAGAGACAATTTGTGAGAGTAAAATATGACAAAGAGCAAATCTTGGAAATGTCATGTTTACAATAATCACCTATGGTAACATTTTTTTTCTGTCATTTATAATTGAATCAAATTCACTTTATGGTTACATTCTCATACAGTATAGCTTCAGTGTACTTGTAATGATAATAATTTTTATACTTATAATAATAATAATAATTATAAAAAGAGTAACATCATTAATTGACTACTCACCTAAGAGGACTTTTCAGGGCTAGTAAAAATAAAATGAAACAAATATTGCCAATGGACAAAGTGTTTAATGCTTAATACCCTAATATCAGTATGTATATTCTCCATACTGTTCTCTATACCTTTTCTAAGGTGCTGACAAGGAGAATTTTTTAACAATCAAGAGCCTTTTTAGTGGAAAATCATTTCCTAATTATACATGTGACCCTCATTTGAGATTCAGGGGTGATACTCTATGCCTCTCCTAAGATGCTGACAAGGAGAATTTTTAAACATCAAGAGCTTTTTTTAGTGGAAAATCATTTCCTAATTATACATGTGACCCTAATTTGAGATTTAGGGGTGATACTCTATGCCTCTCCTAAGGTGCTAACAAGGAGGATTTTTTAACAATAAAGACCTTTTTTAGTGGGAAATTATTTCCTAAATATACTTGTGACCTTAATCTCAGATTCACGGGTGATACTCTATAGCTCTCTGAAGATGCTGGCAAAGAGAATTTTTTAACCATCAAGAGCTTTCTTAGTGGGAAATAATTTCCTAAATATACTTGTGACCTTAATTTCAGATTCAGGGGTGATACTCCATAGCTCTCTTAAGGTGCTGATAAAAAGAATTTTTTTAACAATCAAGAGCTTTTTCAGTTGGGAATCATTTCCTAAATAATACTTGTTACCTCTGATAGTGAGACTCTAAACCTCTCTTAAGGTGCTGACAAGGGGAATATTTTAACAATCAAGAGCTTTTTTTAGTGGGAAATCCTTTCCAGAATATACATGCAACCTTAATTTGAGATTCAGGGCTGATATTATAAGGAAAGTTAAAAGATTATCACTCTTAGGGGTGAAATGGTTACTAATTCAAACTTGCTGAAGGCAGACCAGTTGGTTATATACAGAGCAAAGACAAGAAGCTGAACTCAGGGCAACTGAGATCAGAATAAATCCCATGATCAACAGAGGGTGGAGGGCTTGGACCTGTGATGCCAGATCACAAGCCTAGTGCTGCAACCACTTGGTCACACTGCCTCCACAACTTTTAATTTGTCAATGTGTAACTTTGCCTTTTAGAACAAAGAAACTTTCACAACCAGATAAGTCTGTGTGGTGTCCAAGACCGTATACAATCTTCAAACTGCTACTGTCAGCAAGATTTTGTTCGGCATTTCTGAGTAACATATCAGACTGTGATGAGACATTCAACTACTGGGAACCTGTGAGTAATAGTGAAGCTTTGTTCTTTGATCACTGGTATTAAACCTTAATAACTCCCAAGATCAGATTGTAAATTCTCCCCTGTATCTGACAGACAATTCCTTGTAAATAAGCTATGAGAATTTAGTGTTAGATCAAGATAACAACTTCCTGATGAGCTTGAGTATTCTCATTACCTGGTGCCTGGCTATTATAGGGATATTATTGGGGGAAGGTACAAGTTAATCACTTCAGGGAGTTAAAGGGTCAAATACAACATGTATGTATGAAGGGGGTAAGTTTCTAAAGAAACTGTGGTGCTGTTTGAATGGGGGTGTAACAAGATTATTTGGTTTCATCAATAGAGTTGATAATGTAAATTAGCCATCACAAGGAGTCTTTTAAAGCTAGAATTTCTAGGATTAGTTCTTTACTAGAGTGAAACGTCAGGACAAAAGAGTAACACTTGAAATGTCAGCTTTAGATTGAAACTCTTAAAGGCAACCAATTCATGTCGTGAATTCAGTTGATTAAACCAAATTGTCTTGTATGTAATTCTATGTATTCTTTATTGATCACTCCCCAAATGGGGTTTTTCAGGGCCAATAAGAAGGAATCATTTTGAATAAATGTAGTGTTTGACCCTTTCACTCTCAAGATCTCATCAATAATTCTCCTTACTGTCTGCCATACAATTCGTATGATGTTAGTTCTGAGAATTTGGTATTGAGTCAACTAATAGTCCCCTAACTGATATTTTTCTTGATTCTCATCACTTTTCTGTTTGATATTGTATTGATTTGGTGATGAGAAATTCTTTCTTGGTCACTCATGGGAGTTAAAGGGTTAAAAACCTCAGTCAGTTGGTTGGAGGCAGACAAGTGATGTGTAGCTTCATACAAAGCTACAAGCAAGGAGTTGAACTCAGGACAACTGAGACCAAATCCAGTGAGAAGCAGAGTGAAGGGCCTGAATTCAGGACCCCTAGATTACAAGCCCATTCTCTTTATTATGATATTTCTGAGCTTTCGATGTGAGACAAATTGCCCAATTTTTCAATACTGATTTCAAACAAGGAAAGCATTGAGCTGTATCTGTGGGCAAGTGAATCAACCGGTTGGTAGCTGGTATTAGCAACATGGTGATAAAGATTGTTGAATATATTGCTGTAACAAATTTTGGAAAGGGATGTTTAGAGCATCAATTAAATATCAGATTTTCAAAATTTGTCTATGTCATTTTCCTACCTATTTTATTTTCTAGTTGATAACCAACCAGTGCTTTCAAACCACATTCATTTGCAAAATTCACAGATATATTTTACTCTTGCATTGTATTATTTATAATTTGTCCATTGCCTTGCTTCCACTTAAACCAATGAATTGAATAATATTTTATTTCTATTAAAAGTATGTATGCTGATGAAATATTCTCCAGGTGTGATGGTTCTTGGTGTTTTGTCATAAATTAATTTGTATACTCCAAAATGTACTTGCAATTTGACATCAACAACAATCAAATTTAATGAAACATACAGGAAATCATACAGGATTGCTGTTTTTCAAATGTAAATTGCTTTCAATTGTTATCATGCTAACTAGGTACTGGTCTTTATCACAATAAGGTCACCTTTATCCTCACTCACTTCAAATAAAAGTCTTAGCAATAAATGCACAACTGTAAAATGGTCTATTGTTACAGTCTTGTTTGTTTTACTAACATTCATCATTGATGGTTGTTTTAGATGCACTTTCTGATGTTTGGTTCTGGTTTTCAAACCTGGGAATATTCACCTAAGTATGCCATTAGGTCATACGCTTATCTGTTGTTACACACTGTTCCTGGGAAACTACAGATTCAAGTGTTTGAAGCAAACAAGGTAAGTTTTCTTTCAGTGCAGCATTTTTGATATGCTTTTAAATGAGCCAGGAAAACTGTCAGTGACAGTGTTGGTACTTGAGGTTCAAGCATGTTGGAAGACTTCTCAGATTGAAAAAGAAAGACAGAAAAAGTGTTGTTCAGTGCATGAAAAAGCAACAATCACTGGCTGGGTTTTTTTGCTAGTGATAACTTGGTAAAGCATGACAGTTATGGTCATGTACTTCTGTGGTTAAACACTTACAATTGTTTGATTTTTAAGCTACCTACCTTGAAATTTCAGCTGGCAGCTTAATTTCTTAACTTCAACCCTGTTGGTTTGGTTTTGTTCATTTTTTTTGTTATCTCTCTGTCTTTTTTTCCTTTTTTGTTTTATTTTATTTTATTTTTTCCAACCAAATGCCATCCTACAACTACAAGCTTTTGTCATTGAAAGTTTTCACCACCAATTTGCACTGGAGCGTTTAAGACCTAAACCTCATATTTTATGCTTTTCATTAGCAAAAACTTGACATTAGGTTACCATGTCTCCCTCATCCTTAGAAAAATGTGGGAGAAAGGAATATTTATTCACATGCAATTGTGTTTTCTTATCATTTCTTTACTGTTTAGCTGCTGGTGTTTTATTTTCTACGATTTGCTCTTTCAATATTCTGCGCAGCTTGTGAGACATATTTCTACAGGTATGAAACCAAAGATTCTGTTAACCCATTCACTCTCAAGATGTCATTAGTCATTCTCCTTACTGTCTGTAATACAATTTCTATACAGTTAGTCTGGAGAATTTGGTATTGGATCAACTAATAATCTCCTCATTGATATTTTTCTTTATTCTCATCACTTGTCTGCTTGATGTTGTATTCATTTGATACTGTAAGGAGAAATTCTGTCTTGGTCACTCTTGGGAGTTAGAGAGTTAATACTCTTAATATTCATAAGCTCAACTTGATTAGTTGAGTGTATCAGCATTTGCTGAGATGAGCCATTCATATGGCACATGTTGTCAATGTTGAAACCCTACTCGTGGCACTTGAAGAAATTTGCAGTCAAAGCAACAGGTATATTTGGAGATCTTCCCCTATCGCTATGATAAGCTTATTAAATCACCTAGTGTGTCTAGGGCTCTATACATAAATTTACAATTGGCCAGACTCCTTAGCTTGTTGGCTCCTAAACTCCTTACAATGCACATAAAGAAAGTAAAACTATCATCTGGAGCATAAGACATGAAAAAAGTTGACATGAGCTTCTTGGAAATAAACTTATGAACTCTTCAATCCCAGAGAGTTACTTAAATTAAAATTTCTCCTGCACAAGTATAAACTTAAGGAAATGATTGCCATTTAAAGAAGCTCTTGATTGTCAAACAAATTCTGCTTGTCAGTTCCATAGGAAATGTATAGAGAGCAGTATGGAGAATATGCATACTGATGTTTGGGTGTGAGAGGTCAAGGGTTATAAATTAGAGTGAAGAGGCCAATGAAGGCTTAACCTTTTAACCCCCAGAAGTGATTGAAATCTAACTTCTCCTTTTAATATCCAATACATTATGCAGCAAACAGGTAATGAGAATACTCAAACTTATCAGGTAGACATTGTTGTCTTGATCAAACACCAAATTCTCATAACTAATTTACAAGGAAGTCTGCAGCAGCTATAGGAGAGAGGGGAGCAGCTAGAAGGGAGAATTAAAAATCGGACGTTGTGATTTTAAGGGTTAAACAATGATTCACACTCAAACTTGCTAATGCCTTTTCACTTTTTATCAAGTGTGGCCAGTTTTCATTTTGATGGTCACATTTAATGCAATTCTCTTTTCTGTGTAATAAAAGTGTGAAAGTAAACTGCTTTGAATTTATCAGGGTTTTCATTGATTTTTGAGGTTGAATTGGTAGCGCAAGTTTACCCCTTTAACTCCCAGAAGTGATGAACATGTAACTTCTCCCTAAAATATCCATATTTTACCCAGCAAACATGTAATAAGAATACCCAAGTTATCAAGTAGAAGTTGTTATTTACATCTAACACCAAATTCTTGTCACTAATTTACATGGAAATGTGTAGCAGCTAGAGGGGAGAATTAACAATCAGATCTTGGGGGTTAAAGGGTTACATAATCTGTAAAGGTAAAGGTGAACTGGATATTACACTTGTAATACAGTAATTGTGTATTAATGGTCCCTATTTGTTTTATGATTTCAGTGGAATAATAAAACAATTTGGGAATCATGTTGCAAGAATAGCTGTTGTTTTTATGATTTTTAGTACTGGGATGTTTATATCTGCAGCTGGTGAGTATAAATGCTGATTAAATGCTTTGATTCAAAATTTGGAAACCAGTGGTTTTTTTTTTTTTTCACTTACAAGTTCAAAAATAAATCATTTTGATTTAAAACACTTTAAATTAAAGCATACCGGTACATTTAAATCATCGCAGATTGCTGGCAGTGAGTGAGATCTCAACTGCATAGTGGTCGATTGTGTGATGTTGTAGCCATCACCTTCCTGGATTTGGGGCGGGGGGGAGAGTGGGAACCCAGAATATTGTGAAAAAAGAAAGACAGGCTGGTATTCCTGTACTCTGAGTGTGCATGGAGGGAGTCCATGTTACCTGTGAACTATCAATTGTAATTAAACCTACTGACTGGTGTAACTGTTGCTCTGGATGACAATTTCCATTGTTGAAAGTGTTTGAACCAGCTAAAAAAGGGAATAAGGAGTAAATTATATCTAGAAAGTTAACTAAGTTCATAAGTTCTTAACTGAAGCAGGAGTTTGCTGTCTCAAAATCAACAGTTTAAATCACATACCTGGAATGCATGAGAAATAATCACCTATAGTTTCAGGGTGAGAGCATAAGATGAATTTGTTTGCATGAGTCTTGCACTCAGTGTGTAAGACTAAAGAGCTCTACCACTGATGATGTAATTCTGGGTTAGTGCACTAGAATCAAATGTTAGTCTTTTGGATCTTGATCTGAACTGCTCCTTTACTACATGTAGTCCTAAGATAATTTTTTTTTTGTTCCTCGAAGCATTCCTACCCAGTACGTTTGCTATGTACATGGTGATTTTATCTTATGGAGGATGGTTTTCAGGAAATTATGCAGTAAGTTATTTATCAGGATACACAATTTTTTATGATAGTGTTTACAAATAATGTTTAGTTTCTTTTTTATAGCTACTGAATGTTTATCACTCAATAAGTGAATTATTGTTCAATCAGGTACTGTTTAGACTGAAATAAATATTTGTATAAGATATATGATTTTTAATAAGCCTCTTATTTAATCCATAAATCACTGATACTTCCCTCTCAACTGAAGTATGAATTTTTTGATGACTTTCTGCTATATTAAATTTCTTGGACTTTAGACGAGGATTTGTTTGAAATTATTTGTGATATAATAGCTATTTTACAGGACTATACTTTGAGGGAGGGAGGTAAAGATTTTAAACATGGCATCTGATTAGGCCCAAATTTAAATTCACTGTAATATTTGGTGCGTGAATTTTACAGAAAGGCAAGATGGGGTGAGATTTGAAGTGTACTGTTTTAAATTGCAATGCTTGAAATGCTGCTAAAATTACAGATGATGGGTGAATTTTTTCTAAAATTCATGTATTAAATGGAATCAGAACCTGCCTTTTCTACCCTTCAGAAGGAAGTGGGTTTAATGGTTGGTTTGGTTCATTGTTCTGTTCAGTGGTCATACCCAGACAAAATAAGGGTGTTTGATTCCATACTGCATGTATTGTTACAAAGATACACTAGTGAAAAAAATAAATAATTCATTTTGTGTATAGCAATGTAAGCTGTAGTTTGAAAGTATTACCAGGCTTTAAAAAATTTTGAGACAACATGACAAAGGTGCTAAAAATGTCTTGTTATACTGTAGTGCTTAATGTATTATCTCCATCATAGGTGGCTGTCTTAGCAACAGCAGCTGGTTCCCTGATTGGTTGGCCTTTTAGTGCAGTTCTTGGGTGGGTACTGATGCTCATGTAATGGTATTAAAATGCTTATTGACTGAGTTCAGCAGGGCAGGAAGGGGAAAACATTTGGCTCAAGGTTATGATGTACAGACAAAGAGCAACAAGGTCCATGCATTGTGACTAAGGGCCAAATATTTTCCTGTTCAGCTCAACCAAAATAAGCCAATAAATATATATGAATTTTGGTTTGAAATTTACAATTTCTCAATTTCATCGAAAAGAAATTCACTGCAAGTCTGAGTTTCCTTGGAAATATCAGTGATAAGTTCATATTAAAAGTGCACTGTTTTGATTCTATTGATTTGTTTTTTCTTGTATTGTTTCAGAGTTCCTATCGCATGGGACATCATAGTACGTCAAAGAAAAATAATGTATTTTATACAATTATGCCTTATATCGCTTATAGTATTTCTGGTGAGTACCGCAAAGATATCTTATGCACATCTTTTCTGTTATGTTTATTTATTAAATGTGATCAAAATTCAGTGTTCAATATAGACTCTAGTTTTTCCCTTGAGCTCATGTACAGTGTATGTCAATGTACCTATGTATGTTCATTTTAATGAGTTGTGTGTATGAGTCATCACTTTATATCTCCTTCTCGCCAAATTTGATGTCTGTATTGTATGTGATGGACCAAATTTTTTGCACCAGGATGGGTGCAAAAATGGCCCAAGTGCAAAGTGCTTGAGCCATAACTTGCATGTTCCATCACTTACAGTATTGACCAAAAAAACAAGGTTAGTAAAGATGTATATTATATCTATTGGTTCAAATAAGAGGCAGAACATTTTAATTCAAACAAACTTTTGAACTTAGCAGGCCGTACAGTTAAATATGCCCCACTAAATTGACCAATCATAGTGTATGTACTAATAGAGAGATATAATAAACTATGTTATGGTCTGCTCACGTGTCTGTGAGTTGTGTAGGTTGAAAAATGAGAGGGCTCTCATTTCTCATGCCAAACACTTTGTGGACCTTCTGCTGGCAAGCCAGTGGGGAGGGGGGAATGTTAACTCTTGGGAGAAGCTGGCCACAGCTGCAGATGCTCAAACGGGGGCCTTTTTGTATTGGATAACTATACTATAGTACAATGTGACATTTGATCGAAACTTTTAATATGATACCTGTAACTAATGTTTATTTCTTTATTTATTCTTCATTTAGGGACCATTAGTGTATATTGATTCCTTTTTCTATGGCAAAACCGTGATTGCCCCCCTAGGTATTGTGCTGTACAATGTATTTGGCAAAGGTGGCCCAAGCCTCTATGGTAAGGTTTGATGGATGGCATTGCGTGCAGAGTAAAAGTGCAATGATTTGTGTATCTTGAATGTGTCTGGAAGAGTATGGATGGGAAGAGAGTAATTTCTGTAATGTGTCTTGCTCACTGATTGGCAAAATTGAGTTATAATTGTAATTGTGGTTTTTCCTGAAATACATACATACATTGGAATGTATATTTAGCAGCACTGTATTATTTGTCATGCAGTTGGTTTTCAAAATTTGGAAATTGTTACCCCTTCGCCTTTTGCTGAGTCCCATTGGCCTGTTTGCATTGTTCTCCACTGGTATTGACTATCCATAAAACTAAGCATAATATTTGAAGTAAACTTAAATACATTTTTTTTTTTTCTCTCTGAGCAAGTCTGTGTGCATTGAGTTGTCAATTATGACATAAAATAGTGATTTTTATCAATTTTTGTCATTTTTAACCCTTTCACTCCCAGATCAAATTTGTAATTCTCCTCACTGTCAACCATACAATTCTTATAATGTTAGTTCAGAGAATTTAGTAATGGACCAACAAATTATCCCCAAATTGATATTTTTCTTTATTCTTATCACTTATCTGGTTGATATTGTATTGATCTTGTAAGGAGAAATTCTGTCTTGGTCACTCATGGGAGTTAAAGGGTTAACATACCCTACTCTGTGAGACCTGTATTAAGCGGTCTACCAGCCATTTCCTGTGGGTCGTCTATCAATACATGTTCAACATAAATGGTTAAGTTTGTTAAAAGGAGCCAGGTAACAGTGCTTTAAATACTGTCTGCCTGGCAAAAATGTCGATACTTTACACCCTGAGATCAGTATGTATTTTCTCCACTCTGTGCTCTATGCGTGTCCTAAGGTGCAGACAAGGAGAATTTGTTGAACAGTCCAGATTTTCTTTACCTGGTGATCATTCCCTTAATTCTCATGACATTAATGTGTGATTCAGAGGCGATATTGTAGAGAGAAATTAGATGCTGGTCACTCTTAGGGGCCAAAGGGTTAATACAGAGTAGGAAATCTGCCGTGAATTTTCTTCACCTTGGGCTTAGTCTAAATTTACATGCGAATTTAGAAAGCTCTTATTTTCTTTTGTTACCTAAAAGCGCAAACATTTTCTCGGTCCGAGTAAAGAGAAAAGAGGGGAGAAGACAGTTTGTGTTAATATCACCCATAATTTATAAAACGAGAGGGAGAAAGAGAAAATTGTAGACTAACCTTTGCAAGGATGAATCTGCCTGTACATTTTCAGAAATATTTTTTGTTTAGAGAGATGACGTGGCATATGTTACTTTTATTTTACAGGCGTTGAGCCGTGGTCGTTTTACTTCTTAAATGGGTTTTTGAACTTCAACATTGTATTTCCTATGGCGCTGCTCGCTTTACCTGCCTGTGTAAGTACTTGAACGGTCAAAAAGACCTTATTGATAAGGTTGATAACTGCATACGTGAAAGCGTGAAATAAATTTTACTTGACATTTAATCATTTTGAAAGTTCATGCACGCTTTGTTCGACTGAGAAGGTTTGAACGAGCAACAATAATGCAGCTGTGATTGCAGCAAAACTTTTCCACAAGTCCGAGTCACAATTTTGGTGTCTGCTTGCCGCAAAATTTCCTGCAAATGGAAAAAGATTTCACCAACGTATGGTGTTATTTACCTTGAGTGGAATATCCAGCATTGCACAGGAAAGGTTGGATCAATGTTAGTACCTACCCCTGCCCTAACCCAACATGAACATTGTTGGGGTAGGGAATGGGTAAGGGTGCAGTTGTTAAGATACTGACATTGATCGAAAATGCTTTTTCCTTGGATCTTAGAGGTTTCTCAATCCGTCTCTAAAGATTAACAAACAGTAATTTTTTTCTTATTGTCGTTGGCAAAATCTGAGACCATGTCAGGGGAACATGAAAATGATACTGTCACGACCCTTGTGTGTTTTGATGCTCATATTAATTGTGTGTTAAACGTGATTTATTAACCAGATAATAATCTGTTTGACAGGTCTTTATTAAACTGGTGATGACTGGGAAATCACAGGAAAAGAAATGTATATGAACAAAAGTTGTTTTTAAAATAAGATTTTAGATCATCGCTATATGACATAAACCATAATGATAGACTTCAGGGTATCATCGTATGGTGCAAAAGTTATGCCCGAAACGAAGCTTTTGGCGACATCTCCGCGAATTTTCGAGGCAACTATTGTTTGGATCCGTCTGAACTTTCGCGTAATAATTCACTGGGGGTGTTAGTAAGTTCCGAAATTTAGAGAAAGTTTGCGCTTCTCAAAAGATTCGCGGGGAACATTTCAGTGATAACGTTTAATTTGTCAAGGGAAGCTACTTCGTAACGAAACATATGTAATTTCGCGCTGTGATTCCTGTCTCCAAGGAAACTGCAATCATAGCAACTTTGGTATTCCCATCGTCTCGGTGTTTTCTGTCTTATTTGAGTCCCTTTTTTGCAATGATTAACTGGAAAACTCTCCCTAACTTCTTATAACATGCATCAGAACTGATGGATTTCCCTTCTTTTTTTAGTTCCGTCGTCAGTGTTACCAATTTGGCTTTCACTTATGGGGATGTACATTTGGATTCTAATTTTCTTCACAAGACCTCATAAGGTATTGGGACTAGATTACTCATTAATGTTTGGGAATATGTACTTGGTAAATAAAATTTGAATGAAAACAAAGCAATTTCATTCGGACTTCGTGCAATCCCTCCTTTCCGCCGAAGCCTTCGCGCAAGTAAAAAAAAAAAGCGCCGTTCTGCATGGCGTGCTAACATCAATTCATCTCCATTTTCTTAATTCACGCGACGAACTTCGCCGATAAGGAGGAATTGTTCGTTGTCTAAGTTGAACTACAAACTGACATTAATCACTTACCCAGCTGGAAACGTGTATTCAAACATACAAAGCGGAAAATTAGTTACAATTCACAGGTTTGTCGTGAGCAGGAAATGTAGTAATCACTGTCTGCAAAATCGACTGTGTAATGATGTGGTTCTTAATAGGAGATTTAGACATTTGTTCCTCTTTCCTTGTTAAATGTAACTAGTATTGGTAACTAATTCATAACAAAAAATGATGATTTAGATATGTCTGCGTTTTTGTCGTAATAGGAGGAAAGATTTCTGTTTCCAATCTATCCGTTCTTTTGTTTATTCGGAGCTGTAACGCTTACCAACTCACAGGTAAGTACATTAAAACTTTTTTTTCAAACTCATACTAAAGCGAAGGAAAAAAGTAACTTGTTCTCCAGCTAGCTTGCGGTCTAATTATTTTTGTCTGTTGAAATTTATATTTCCCTTTCCACGTGTAAAAGCTCCTTTCAGCATCAGTCACTACTGTGCTGAAAACAGTATTTATCTGTAAGCCACATCAGGAAAGGGTCAGGGAAACTCGTTTCTGAGTCTCCAAAGATGATACTTCGTTTCTATTTATTTTCTTTTCATTGGAAAGGACGCCTGCAAGAGGAGAACAAACGCAACTAATTTCTCAAATTGTTTTACGTATTCAGCCAGTGGAATGTGTTTTGTGGAATGTGTGTTGGTTAGGCCTTAAAAAAGGTCTGAGGTAACCATTTCAATGACGCAAGGCAGCGTCTTCGTCATGCATTTTTTTTGTATCTTTTACAGAAATTATTCCATGGGCTTTTCTTTAGCGGAAGCAGGCATCATTACTCGGCTTCTTCCACATGGTTTGCAGTCTCTGCTTGTGTAGTGTTCTCAGTTTTGTCTTTGTCAAGATCAAGTGCTCTTTATTATGGTGAGATCTCCTTCACTGACACAGTGTAATTACAAAGTGCTAATGGGCCAGTGTCGGAGGAACGAGTTGTTGAATTGTTGTGTGACACTGGAAGAAGGCTTCGGACAATCTAAGATCCCTCTCTATATCCATGAAATGACTGTCATCTACAGCTGTTCTTGGAAAAGTTGTCGGAAGAAAGCATAAAAGTTCACGCAACAACACCGAAAGGTTTTGTGGGTAGTTTTTAGGTCACGGCTCCAAGGCAATGCTAATTAAGAGAAAGGTCGGACGAGGCATCGTAGGTTTGATGAATTTATTTGTTACTGACAACCCAGGTCACCTTTCGAGATTGTCGTGTGCAATTATGTTCCCTTTTCCAACGAACTTTCTCGATTTATCGCCGTCTCCTAATAACTGCCATGTGGGAAACCAAAAATATTACCAAAAGCCGTCTTCGAATGTATAGTTGTTATTCGGCGAGAGTAACTACAACATCAAAAGCTTATGCGGCACAACATTTTATAAAACAGCATCAGAGACCTATTATATTCTGAAACAGATTGAAGCTTTGGGTTTGAAATGGCTTTACTTTTTTACTCTTCAATAATATCTTGAACTTATATCACCAAGGTGACAGTGGAATGTTATCTTTGCAGGCATAAAGCAAATCATTGTATTGAAAAAAAACCCTATTTTTCATGCCAAATCCAGGCAGTGAATCATAATGTTTAGAAGTATTTGCAAGGATTTAGAAATAAATTTTCCTACAGTTGAGTCGCAAAAATGCATATATGTAGTTACATGGGATCGTTCTTCGAAAAATTCCAGACAGATACCGTATCTGAAGATTGTTCACTCTCCTTCTGGTTGTCTAGGTTACCACGCACCGATGGACCTGTTTATTGAGTTGAACCATATGTCGTCTAAACTTGAGGAGCCCCTTCCTCAGGGCAAACAAATAAACCTGTGTGTTGGAAAGGAGTGGTACAGATTTCCCAGCAGCTTTTTTTTACCCTCGGAAAGGTAATTGTTGTTATTATGGGAGCTACTTCAAGTAGTCCAATTTTGCTCGCAGTTAAATGAAATAAAGAAAATTCTGATGTGAGAAATTGTTGAAAGAAAGCTTGGAACTCAGAAACACCACAATACAAGTTTGGGTCTTCCGCCATCTGATGTACGGAGCCGCATGATGAGAACAAGGCTAATTTTGGTGGGCTCTCTGTAGCTTTACATGCGGATGATAAGCTGCAATAAATGAATCAGCAGAAAGAACACCACAAGGAATGCGATCTGACATCCCTGACTAAAAGGGGAAAAAGTTAGTGAAGTACTTTGCCCAATCCTCACCCGGAGGGTTTTTTTAGAGCCCGACTACTTTGAGATCTGTCAGCTTTGGCCCGTCACTTTGAGACTAAAGCGAAAGGAATTATTTCTTTTATGATAAAATTCACATCCGTTTTATTTTGTCCTCGTCATAGATGGCATCTACAGTTTATTCGTTCCGAGTTTCGAGGTCAGTTACCAAAGCCTTATGCTGACGGACGCAACGCTACAAAAATTATACCAACCCATATGAACGACATGAATGAAGAGGAGCCTTCAAGATATGTAAGTATCTAGACACTAGGGTCCAGTTGTTCGTTATTCGTCGCTCAGTTCTTCCTGGTCCGAAATTTTTTCATCGTGGAGAGAGTTGCCA
The DNA here is from genome assembly GCF_036669915.1 of Pocillopora verrucosa. NCBI lineage: Eukaryota > Metazoa > Cnidaria > Anthozoa > Scleractinia > Pocilloporidae > Pocillopora > Pocillopora verrucosa. Next base: position 7,685,129 of record NC_089317.1, read on the forward strand.
CGCAAAGTCCATCTAGCTTGAATTACCTTGTATTGTGGACCTCTTAAAGTCGATAGATTCGCGTGGATCAGTGCCTGCAACGCGATGCACAACGTCTCAATAGTTGAACTTTTGTGAAAATATTTTTTCCCGCGATAGAATTTTGTCCTTGAAAAAATTCGCGTTATTTCAAACTGTTTTGTACTCGTGCTGCGATTACTGCGCTAAAATGGGTTGAAGCGACTTGTTTTGTAAGAAACACAGAAGGTTGTTCGACACAGAGACCTGTGGCAGCAACTTGTTAAAAATCCTGGTGTGCCCAGGCCCTTCACTCTTTTTTTTGCTTTTTTGCAGATGTCCATCTCAAAATGTGACTTCCTCGTGGATTTAGAAACAGAAAGGGAAACTGAACTTGAACCAAACTTTGTGAAACGAACCAAAGACTGGGAAGTGGTGCTTCAGAAGCCATTTCTGGATGCAGAAAGGTAGGTAATTGTTCAGTCGTACTAAAAAAGAAAAGTAAAAAACGTCTATTTGCGTTGTCAGATCTCGAACTTCGATAAGCCTGTTATTTGAGGTTGATTAAAAACATAAGTTGTTTGACGTTTTGACATGCGTTAACCGCTTGCAGTATCAACAGAGTCTGCGCCTTGGCCAACAGAGAGTCTGTATTAGTATCCTTTAATTTGATTCACGTGGTTGAGAAAACAACTACTTATAGCAAGTAGGATCAAGAGTTTCCTTGCTTATTTTGCAATTTACTTCTTTCGCCTTTCTCAGTGTGATCATTTGTGAAATGTTGTTTTTATTTGAAAATTTGATTGTCACTCCTCTCGTGTTAGAGGTCTGATAGTCTAAAACTTTTCGGACCCAAAATGCAAATCGGATCATGTTAACCTACAAAGGTGGGCGAAGTTTCATCTAAGTGGTTGTCCTAACTTGCAGCTCCACGGTTTCGCAGTTAACTGACAGTTTTAAATTCGTAGCTTCACATACCTGAATATATTGTCGATGGTATCCTTGGATGAATGGAGACTTTTTACCATGCTACTTAGTGTTGTAGCCTTCTGTGACTTCTTGACATTTTCAAAAAATTTCCTGCACTCTGATAATGTTTACCTGTTTATATTGAAAATTGCTGAAAGTCAAAAGAGAGAAACCTGGCCCCGGTTGTTTGAAGGGTTGACAAAGCCATTTATTAGATAGATCTCTATCCGGTGGGTATTGCATGACGTTTTTTTAACACTTACCCAGTGTATAGTGATTCATCCATTGGATTGTGTGATTCGCCTTTTGAACAACTGAGCCCTGATTAAATATTTTCCTAGTAAGCTTAAGCAGACCAGCTCCTGCCAAAACTTTTTCTCTCTGCATGACCAAAAGTCTCCTCGGTAGAACAAGTTTCCTTGTCTCACACGACTCTGTTCTTTCTTTTCGCAGATCTCACCGACTTTCCAGAGCATTTTATATTCCCTTTGTCTCCTACCGCTTCACAAAATATTCAAACTACGTTTTGCTGAGATCACTACGAAAGACCAGTGCGAAGGCAAAGAAAGGAAAAGATAGAAAACCTGTTGTCAAGGAAGAAGATGCAACAGTTTAACTAGCACAGTATTTAGGAAGAGGCATAGCTATTGCCTTGCTTTCAAATACAAGACATTTTTCAACTAATATCGTCATCACAGTTTCGTCTTCTGCCCTTACGTTTACCGGAAAGGAGTGGTCGTTTAGTTTCGTGTCGTATTGTTTTCCTTTCGGGTATCTTCAGATAAGATTATTTCGCGACGAACCTTCCTGAACATGCTAATGAACTTACGGCAGGCACGTTTTTCATTAGGCCATTTCCGAGAAACCCGAAGACTCCCTTTCAAAACGAGGATATATGATAAAACTGATCTTGAAATGATCTGCTTTTCTCATGCAGTTAAAATGACGCGTCGCGAGTAAAATCTTGTTTTTGGCCTCAATCTTTGAGGATAAAGGAGCTTAACAATGGTCTTTTGTTTGGTCAGGGATGTTACATAAGTTAAAGTTGAGCGCGCTGTTCTCGGAGATTACAAATATCTTATCAGATAAGATGACCGTTCATGTATATTCACACCAGACTGATTGAAGTTGAAATAAACGAGAGAGCCACGCTGTGAGGTTAATGAAGGAGTGAAGATGTTGAAATCAGACTCGATACTTAAGAACAGTAGTTTCCTAGCAAGTTACCAGTTTGACGTAATTCGGCCCGATCACTCGCTGCGCAGTGTGGTAAGGCTTGGGCTATCGATGTGAAAACTAAAACAGTCTTAACAACCCTTGCGGCTTTATGTCCTCTCTTCCAAGATCTTATCGTTGACTGAAATAGGTATCTTTCGCGCTCTTACTTCAACCCACCGCACTGCTTTGTCTATCCGAGAAAATTACTGTTCGAACGTTCCTCCCAGCTAGAAATTTAGGACAACTTGACGATGTATTGGCTTAGTTCGTGACGTTACGGGAGACTTCTCTCCAGCCTGATTGCCTCCATTTCGGCGATTGTAAAGAAAATGACAGACTTGTGTTTCGTAACATTTTTATTATTTAGTGATAATGTTAATTTTTTCGTTTCTAGTCACGGGCATATGCCTCAATCAGGACACTTATTATATTTCTTCTTAATCACTCACAATACCGTCACAGCAGACTTACAAAACGTAAAACAATAAGAAAAACAACCAAGCATAAAAAACAAAACAAACAGTATTATTTCAAACCACTTTGGGAAATTCTGACATTAATTTTTGGCACAAGCTTTGTAAGATGAAAATTACGGATGATTTGCAACGACGTAAGGAGCGCACGCAACAAAGTTGATAGTTAGCACTGTAAGCACCATCGGTATCACTGAGTCCTAAGATGGACTGACCTTATTTCGACCCTTATCCCCTTATTTCCTATATAAATATCGATTATTTATGTATGGACAGATTATTTCACATTTGAAAACATTTCTATTGTCTTAAAGCTGCGCTTACGGAGTCGATTAGGTAGCCATTTGCGTGTGTGTGTGTTCCAAAGCTTAAGAAAATTTATGACTTTTCAAACTACTTGTTTTAGTTTGTCTAAGAATCATTATTCATTCACCGGAATCGACTTGGTATATCACAAGATCTTGTCTGTGTTTATACCTAACTTATTTCAAAAGTATTTTTGAAAGACAACTTCGTATTCAATTAAAATGTTTATAACGTAACACAATAGGCCTCTTCGCTACGTTGTTCAGACCATATACTTCAAGATATATCAAAGCTCTTAACATATAATTTTTTTTTCTCTGACCAGTTTTTAATAGAAAGTGTTGTGTATGTTAAGACTTGTATGAAGTTCCTTTGCAAAAATAATTTGAACTTATGAAATTAGCTATATTTTAAGCTGGCGCAGAGCCAGTTCCAAAGTACGCATTGCAGACCTGTTCATAGGCGCTTGTTCCGCGCTTTTCGATCATAACTACCAGTTACAGTTAGTTGAATTCTAGCGCGTACACCATTCAAACTCGATCACGTGCTCCGTGATGTTCAACTGACACTCTTCCTTACCTATCCCATAATACACCTTGGCGTTCTTACACTGAATGGTTATTTCACGAAGGCTGACAGCGTATCCCTTGCTTATCAAATCAGCCAGGGTCATATCCACAAAAGCTTTCATCTCAGCATCTTTTAAGGGACAAACCACAGGTTCCGTTTCTTTCACGCGACGTTGCACATTTTCAAACGTGTCGTGAATTTGCACTGATCCCCGTTTAGCGGGTTTGCAAACAATCAGGTTGTGCGCTTGCGGACCAACACAGTCTCCGCATTCCATAATCTTTTTATGATCCTCTTGCGACAGCAGGCTCACTTTGCTCGTGGACGTCAAATTTTGAAGACTCTTGTTTTGTGCGCAAGTGATAATCTGTTGTTGCCACTTTTCAAAATCACTTCCCAGTTTATATTTCCTCGCCTCTTCCAATTTGTGCGCAAAAACGTTTGAAAAACGTTCTAGAGTGTCGATCAAGCCTTCTATTTGGTAGAATTGCGCTTCTTTGTAAACCTTTGAAGACAATTGCATAAGAAATGAAGAAATGACTTTAAGAACCCTTTGAATGACTAAGCGCCATACTGCGCAGGATAGAAGTCAGGAACTCCTTTCTGCTACAACCTTTTGCCAAGTTCTAATGGAACACTCCATATTTTTCGGCTGCATGTCCAATTATCTGTCACCAGATAGGTAGGAGAGGGGGGGGGGGGGCGGATAATCAATCGTTTATTGAGCGTGACGTTTGGACTGCTACACTGCTAGTCGTCTTCAAATATGAATACGGTCACTTCTTTTGGATGTTGAAGGTATACACATTTCCTCTACAGCAAGTCTTTTAATTAGTGATTTTTTTACTTATTGCCATGAGATGAACTATTCTAACATATTAGATACCCAGCGTGTCTTTGCGTTTTATTTATGTGGTAATTTAAATGAAAACTATCAAAGGATAATTTAGCCATCGCTTACCTCGAGGGCTCTTTCAGCAGATGGTAGCTGTGTACTATCTCGAAGATAATTCAGGATTTCTTTGAAGTACGTTCCATCCCGATCAATAAAATATCTCCCTTCACTATCTGTGTCCAGTTCGTGCCGGCCACTAAACATGGCGGCTAACATAGAGTCCTTATCCTTGGTCAATGTGGATAGAGTAGTTACAAAGTGGTATCCACCAACATTAAGCGGTATCACCCGGGGTAAAGACTGTGTGAATGGAAAGAAGCACACGGAAAAAATTAGCTGGAGTAAAAGAGAAACCGTGGGGTTTCGTAACAGTTCTTCATTAATTGTCATTTAACAGTTTTCTTATTCAAGTCGTCGTTCCTTGTGGAAATTGTTTAATAAACTCGAAACCTGCATCTCGTGGGGCCTCACGGCTTTTTCGGGCCCTAATCACGGGAATTTTCCCCGCGCGGGGCCCTAGGCCTCTCCCGATTGTGCTCGTAAATGTTGGGAAAGAGTTGCCAAAAAATTGCTAAAACTCCGAAAATTTGCTACCCAAATTTCAATAATTGCTTCCTAAATTTCTTGATATATTTAAATAAACGTTGATTAAAAAATATACTTCCCGTTCTTTACAATATTTTCCGACATTGATCAGCCTGGCCTTAAAGAGTTGCTCGCAAATATGTGCTGAATTTTAGGTATTCTTTGATGGAACGCAATAGGTCTGTGAAACGTTGTCGAGTGACGGGTCAAAAGATTAATTAATTGCAGTCATCAGTAATCCGTGCCACCATTAAAAAGAGTTTTCAAAGTCCTAATCATTTCCGGAAATTTTCAAAAATCTCTCAGGATGTCACAAATATTTTTATTAGAGATGAGAGAAGCTGAACATTTTCTTTGACTGGAGACTAGGCATCACGCGATTAATTTCTATTCAAATTCATTAAACTTTTGAAAGGTTAGAGACACGAAATATCATAATAGTATAGGTATACCAAAAAAATTCAAACAGATTATTTGAAGGGGACTCCGACACAGCCATTCTTCAAGGTGTCACGCTTCTAGCGCCAATTTCACGCAACGCTCTCCCCAAACGCGTCTATTGGGGTAAGTGCGTGACATCCCAAAGAACGGTTGCAGACTGTGAAGGTGATTGATTCAAAAGCCAGAACAAGGTGAACTAACACCCCAAAGAATCGTATAGACCGAAATACTGTGATGGATAGAGATTGCAAAAGCTGGCGTGTCATCTTAAGAACCTACTCCGAAGACAACCCTATTTCGGTATCCGACACTATCAATTTTAATCGCGAGGTCAATGGGCTAAGTATGCCCACGATAAGTCGAAAATGGAGTCGTACTCGATGCTTGCTTTCCAAAGATATCAGTATTAACCTGTACCGCGTTGCAATTTTTCCTCAAATTTCTAATCAAGTGTTGTAAATCCGGGTTTGAATCCTGGATCCTTGCGGCCTCGCAGAAACTCAGGTAGGAAGTATTACCCCCAACAGACATTTTCATGGGAAATTAAATGCGTAGTAACCTGAATGTCCTTGTAAACTTACCGAGATTGTGCGTACTGCTTCACTGTGTCCAACCATAGCTAAAAGTCTTGTCTTTGAGAACGCTATTGCTCACATGATATGTTTGCAACAATACATCGATTAAGCAACGACTTGCGTAAGCTGCAAAGATAAATACGAGAGAGAGGTGTTGAAAAATTTCACAACTGTACTGGGTAAGAAGGGATTTCTATTTTTATTTTTTTGTACACGATGGCTTCTTAAATAAAATATGAATTTAACGGTTTATGTGCTTTCTATCGCTATGAAAGCCAAAGATCGGTTAAACATGACTATGTAGTTAGCTCAAGTTTTTATAAAGGTCCAGATAGTCGTGAACGGTCTTTTTGTCTATAAATGGCAATGTCGTTCGATATTTAAACAGGGTTATCAATTTTATTTCCTATGGGAAAGTCAATGTAAGCTTGTCCATATCTAGATAAACAGATTAAATTGAGCTCTTTTACTGCACGTAACCTGTACTAAGAAGAAAGCTTATTGAAATATCTGAGTTTTATTTTTTGTCGCTTGCACCTTAAATATGATCACTATCAAAACATTCACTTCCTTAATTAACGTTTAACCCGTATGCCTGCTCAGACTCAAAAAGTCGATGATTTCATTCGCTCTGTTTTGATATCGCGTAATGAGAACAACAGACGCTTGTGACACCTGAGAATCTTCAACCGTCAACAGATTCAAACGCTTAACCTAGAAAGACCTCTCGTATCAGTTTCTTTTTATCATAGCTTGCGTAACTGACAGTTTTGTGTGTGCTGAGGAAAGAGTTATGAAGCTGTGAGCGTTGAAAGGTAAATGTTACTTCCAGACCCAAGCCACTTGTGGCCTCGCTCTAGCGCTCACAAAACCGCAAGCAACGTAGCGAGTAAATAATAATTATTAGTGCTGGTGCAGTTCCGTGTATTTTTTCAGTAAGATTCTTTCGTATAAGATTATAAACTGGTTATTTTTTTTTTCAGTGAGCTTTTGGCTGAAATTTGCAAAACTCGTGTCACAAACCCCTGTTGGGAAACATCAATAACATATTACATTGCATTGTATTTTTGAGTCTAAATGTGTCGTAACACAGGTTTAGATAGGATCTCACCTTAACAGAACGCTTAAATGAAGTCAGCTGGTCCTCAACCATCAAAAAGGCTTAAAATCTTTATACTTAACAGTTTAAAAATATTCCATTTTTTTATTTCCAACCGTCAATAAAGCTAACTGATATTAGTCGTTTAATCTCTAAGATATTCCTCAGTGACTAGCATCTAATTTCTCCTCACAATATCACTACTGTATCACACATTAAGGTCACGAGATTTAAAAGAAATGATCACCAACTAAAAAAGCTCTTTAGTGTTAAACAAATTCTCCTTTTCAGCACCACAGGATTTGTACAGAGAACAGTATGGAGAATATTCATAATGATGTTAGGGTGTTAAGGGCTAAGCACTGAAGATGGTATCAAGGTGTGTTGTATATAAACAATCGGCTCAGATATTTGGTTCTGTAAAAGCCTTTTATTCATCTTTGTTCAGTCAGTTTCTATCATCAATATTCATGGCGACTTCCCTCTGGAAACACTTCGAGTGTCGTGCGTATTATCGATAAGACATCTATCGCTGAATACTCTACCTCTTTAATTTTTATTTGTTCAGATTTGTGAGGAAAGGTTAACAGGTGAGCAGCATTTTCAACCTTAAAATTGTCAAAACTATTTCGACAATCTGTATAAAGGGAAACAGTCGGAATAGTTTTGTGGAAATATTTTGCCAAGTGCGGCTATCAATGAGAGGCTCATTATGGTTAACCGATCGCTTAAAAACAGCCAAACTAAAAAGTCGTTAGGTGTAAAAATTGACGAATTTTAAGTCGTAAAAAAAGTTAATCGTAAAGAACATTTCTAGTGACCAAAATGGAAATGTATTAACTTCTATAACTCTGATTTTTTCCCTGCAAATTAAATTTGACTTTAACAACCCGCTTTTTTCTTGAGGATTTTCTTTAGGTTGTCTTAAAAACAGAAGCGAAAAAACTTACGTAAAACTTTATGTACCTAGATTGGTCATGAAAATTTAGCATAGCTTGATCAATCAAAGAATTTTGTGGCTGAAAAGTACATGAAGAAGTGATTCCATTGTGTTAAATGAGTAAAGTGAGCGTTCTTCGCAAGCATCGTTTCGGACGCTCTTAGGTGTCTGGGAAACCACGACACCTAAATTTCAACGTTATCTTGATTTATCCGCTCGCTTCACTTAAATATCCATAGTCTCCTGACACGCCTCCATTAAGGTCTTAGAGGGGAATTCCAGTAAACGTATTTAAATAAAGCAATCAATTTTTCAGTCTCACACCACAAAGAATTCTGTGGAACAAGCTGTATTTCTTTTTTTGCGTATCAGGCGAGCGAAAGTTAATGCGAGTCGAGCGAGAGGAGCAAGTCGTGGATGAGGTTGTCACGCCTTTCGCGTTTCCGTCGTGCTTGTCTAAAACACGCACAAACGACGCCTTTTCTATAGACTACTCCTAAGTGGAGGGGGACTGGAGAGTAGGAGCTCAAAACAATAAAGGATAGGAGGAGCCTGGGAATGCGTACGGGGGTAGGAACTTCTTGATATGGAGGAGGGGGAAGAACATAAAATGGGGAACATCCCCCACCCCCACCCCCACCCCCACGGGGCTCGTGAACGCTAGTCAAGGTAGCCTATTTACCATTCAAACTCGACCACATGTTCCGTGACGTTGAATCGACACTCCTCTTTCCCTATCCCGTAATGCAGCTTGACATTCTTGCAGCGGATTTTTTCCTCACGAAAGCTAACGCAGTAGCCATTATTTTTCAAGTCGGCCTCGGTGATGCTTATGAACATTTTCATATCTGCGTTCGATAGAATACAAACAACAAGGTCAGTTTCCCTGAACCGTCGCTGTACGTAATCGAATGTCTCCTGGTGATGAACGACTCCTTGTGTAGCAGGTTTGGACACTACCAGATTGTGCGCATGCGGACCAATGCAGTCTCCGCATTCCATAACCTTTTTATGATCCTCTTGCGACAGCAGGCTCACTTTGCTTGTTGACGTCAAGTTTTGAAGACTCTTGTTTTGTGCGCAAGTGATGATCTGTTGTTGCCACTTTTCAAAATCGCTTCCCAGCTTAGATTTCTTTGCCTCTTCTAGTTTATGTGCAAAGACGTTTGAGAAACGATCTAGAGTGTCGATCAGGCCTTGTATTTGGTAGAATTGCGCTTCTTTGTAAACCTGCAATAATGAAATACTCATTTAGCCTTTAAGGAGCACGCTGAATTTTCAACACTTCAATTCCGTTCGCCTTCAGTTATGGTGAAATGTGGAGGCCGTTACCCTTTTTTACCTGAATGGGAATACACCATAAGAGATTCGACATTGTCATGGCTTTAGTAATAATAATAATAATAATAATAATAATAATAATAATATTAATGATAAGAATTGGAAGCATGTAAACAAGGTCTCTATGCTCTTATAATTCCAGAAAAATACTTATAAAACTGGAAACGACTGTCGTCAGTCGAAACCTTAAGAAAGATATATCTTCCTTGCCTGAAGGCTCAAGATGACTGTAAAGTTCTTACCTCGAGAGCTCTGTCAGCGTTTGGCAGCTGCGTACTGTCTCGAAGATAATTCAGGATTTCTTTGAAGTACGTTCCATCCCGGTCGATAAAATATCTCCCTTCACTGTCCGTGTCCAGTTCATGCCGGCCGCTGAACATGGCGGCTAACATAGAGTCTTTATCCTTGGTCAATGTAGACAACTTAGTCTCAAAATAGTATCCACCAACATTGATTGCTATGACGCGGGGTAGAGACTGCGCCTGAAAGAAAGGAGACTGTACATATCTGATTGAAGAAATAGGAAAAAAAAATATGTCTCACTTCATAGCCCATCCCTCCACCGGAGGGGGGTGAGCTACAAATTTGGCCTTAATAGTTAAACGCAGAGAAAGAAGCCACAGGTTTTGAATCTTAAACGAAACTAAATGAATCGTAAACGAAACTACCAGCTTCATAGCCTTCCGCCTTCACAGACTGTACAGAGCTCAGAAATACTGATTTAGGTAAGTAGCATATTATAAATGTGAAGGCTGAAAAGACCGACTACTCCGGCTCGTTAGAACTGCTTAAATTATAACCTGCACTAAGTGGACACATTGTTATAGGCGTACACTAACAAGGTACGCAAGGGCTTCCACTAAATACGGGTTTCTTCTGTTCTCAAACACAAGTATGGACTCCGATTAAAATCATGCAATCAGTGCTCGATTGATATACGGACTTTTAAGATTGGTGGTTTGGCTTGCCGCTTACATAGACGTATGTTTTTTTTTTTTTTTTTTTTTCTTTTCAAGCTTGAATGCCTCCCTCGCATAAGCCCCGTGGTTTCTGGAGGCTCCTTTGCCATCTATTACAATACTGTTTTTAATAAGTTTTGTAAAATTACTAATTTTGTGCTGTAAACGTCCTTTCTCTTATGAATGGCGAATTGAATTTGTATTGTGTTGTTCAGCTAAAGTGGCTCGAAACAGTTTAACTCGTTTTCCTTGACTGATAGTAACTTTCACACGTATTTGTTAGTTTCATTGAAAATGGTTTCAAAACATCGTCAATTATTTCTCAACCTGTTGAGAACCTCTTTTGAGTCATAAGGCTACCATAGGAACAATGTAGTTTCGTAGAAAACTCGTAATTTTTAGTGGTATGCTCCTGTAACTCAAGAACGAGCTCGGTGACCTTAATTTTTCATTATTGAATTGGAATCGGCATATCAAGATTGATCTTTTTCGAAAATTTTTAAAGGGACAAGCTCTTTTCAAGGTGTTTCTGAACTGTACTTATCTTACACCGTTTTCAAGGGAACAAACGGAAAAGAGCGTTAGTTTTGTTGACAGCATAAAGAACAGGTCTCCTAAAGTAACAGGTTGCTTAAACATAGGAGGAGTTGCAAAACTTACTAAATTTGTGTGCTCCTGTTCATTGCGTCCAACCATGCTGGAGTTGCACTTTGAAAGAGATATTCCTTGCATTGAGGTTCAAAAGTCCTAAAGCTTCGTATAGTAAAGCGACGCTTGCTTAAGCTGGAAAATATATTTACAACAAAAGGTGTTAAAATGTCAGCCGGCTCGATTCGGTTGGAATACTTCGCTCATAATGTTTTTCTATGTATTATCTAATATTGTGTGACGTGAATAGGATAAGAAACCTTTTTGAAAGTTATTTCTTGTAGATTTGAAAAGTTGTAATCTCTAATTAGAGACCAATCGTAAAGTCGCAATTGCCCGAGGAGGAGGTGGAGGATTGTGTGTGTGGGGGGGGGGGGGGGGGGAGGGAGGGTTGTGGGGATCACGGAGGGGGAAATCAGTTGTCGCCAACAAAGAATAGAGGGGTAATGAAGGTGGGGGTGTTGTTTATAAGAATATCAAAGGGCCTTGTAGGGGATCAGATAATTTTTATCGTGACACAATCAAAATCCTTTTAATTCCCCCTCCTCTCAAATGATAGTTTTCAAAAACCTGGTTTGTTCGTTGGACTATTTTCATCTCATGAAGGCTTCAGTTGCCTTGGAAATTTGAAGGATTGAGGGCTGCAAAAACCCGCAAAAATTTTACCAGCAAAGTAGAATGATGAAGATTCATTCATGGGTTTCGAAAGCTAAAAATAACAACCTGTAGGCGAGCAGGCTATCAATGACGGTGCAGTACATGCTGTGAAGCCGAGTGAAAGGGGCTGGGGAGGAGCATAGAGTCAAGGTGTACATCGTTACGAGCCGGCTTGGCTCGTCGGCTTGTCGTCATGGTGACAGATGTGGGGATTGTCCCGTTTCTATACTGCCTAAGGCAAAGTTTGTTTAATGCTATAGTGTTAGCGATTTATAGCAATATTCTCTCCACTGCGGAAGCAATTCCTAGCGACTTACATCAAGGATTTATTTTTGGGGAAGATGTTGAGATCGAATAACAGCCGAAAATGAATGAATCATGGAAAACCTGTTTGCATCATCCGGATGACGTAATATACGTAATAGAAAATTGATTTGTTTAAAAAACAAACAGTAGAACTTGCAGGTTTTCTGTCTTAAAAAAAAAGGTGCGAACTCATATTACCAGCATCACACATGCAACGAATGTGAAGTTGACCTTTTTTCGATTTCCGGTCTTCTAGAGGCACCAATGTTGATAAATACGAGTTCAAATGATTTATTTTTAATTTTCCAAGACTAAACTCTTGTTTTGAATGATTGTACAGCTTACTAAACGAATCTGGCGGTAAAAATAGCGAGAAATCATTAAATAAAAATGGAAACTTTCTTTGTAGAAGAATTGATCAAAACCAAATGATGTAAAACAAAATTACCTTTCTTGTTTGAATTCATCAGTGGCCATCGTCTGCGCAAAATGTAAATTTCCGTCGATCCTCGAAGTATCCTAGTCTTGCTATATATTTCTTATCCACCAGATATAATTTTTTTTTCAATCTTGTGTGATCGAAAATGTTATCCTGATACATTTAGCATATGTATTTATATATATATATTTTTGGATATTTCTCTACCCGGTGGTTTTAATCGGAGGGCTTTGGCCGTATGTAAACAAGCTTCCACAGGATCTAGTTTCAAATATTATTCAACATCTGGGGAAAGCGTTCGATAAAAGAAATCTTACCCACGCTAATTTGCTAGTCTTCTGAAAAATTTGGATCACACCAAAAACCTTTTTGTGTTTAATCTCATAGATTTATCGTAAATCTACGACGTCTCTTGAAAATTCTGTTGATATATGCGGGATCAATTCACATCAAAATTAACGACAGTAAAAATTCATTATTACCTCGGTAACCCTGGTTTTTCCTCGCTAAAAAATCGATTGTTATCACCCTCATCCGCTCGTAGATTCTAAAATATACCTTTTTTTTTCCTCTGCCACTTCTCTCCTTTTCTAGTAATTCAGTTGGACTTTACAATATATTTAGTTTACACACAGGAGTACTCGCGTCGTATCAGTGGCTTTCTCATTGTCTTTTTTGACAACACCTGCTGATACCGTGTGGGACTAGTGACTAGCCCAGGCCTCTCTCCGATTTATACAAGTTATAGAGAATTTCTCTTACACGGGAAATAAACTCGGGCTCTATCAAAGAAGCTCAAACAAGCCTTTAATTTTTTTCATTGAGAAGGTGTTAGACCATAAAGTTATGAAAATCGCCCGGATCATAACGATCTGAAGCGTAGGCGATGAGTAGTTTTCATATGAACATTGTAACCGCGGATTTCTTTTTTACTATTTTCAGTGGGATTACGGCAATTCAATGATATTATCAATCTGTTTCTGGTTAAACCAGAATGCTCTTCGGGTGCTTCGTTTGAAAAGTCTCGATCCATCGAGCCTTACGCTAACTCGAGCCCAAATCGATTTTTTCCATAGATTTCCTCAGTACTGCATTCAATGAAATTTTATCTTCGGCAACTCGAACCATTCACAGTTTCAACTCGCGCTCTCTATTGCCATTTCCTCTCAGGTCATTTCTTTCACAATTTATCCTTGATATCTCAAACAAGGTTTGAAAAATTGCGGCAAATCCAAAGAAAAAAACTGTTCTGTGATACCGTATTCTCCGTAATTTCAATCTGTGCCACAGATTGAAATTAGGAGAAGCAGTCGTCAAACATTTTACTTTCTCTTTCTTTTATACCTCTTACTGACCGAGTTCTAGGTCCGTACTACAAGTTACGGACCGATTTTTACCATGCAGATGTATGGCCAAGGGCGAAGTGCGTGGGCCATACTAGATCTGTGCATAATTATCAACGCAGTTTGAGCAGAAATAAACCAAACGCGGTTTTTTTCCTTATTTCCGGTAATTTGCTCTCAATTCCCGATTAGGTAATCCGGCCTTTTTAAATCAATTTTGAAGCAGTGGACTTATCGATTGTCGACCGTGGTAAGGAGCGACGTGATTTTCTTTTAGGTGATTACAACATCCTTGCAATTCTAGCTCAAGTAATTCGCTGAGACCTTCGATCAAGCAGTTTGTGGCTGGTGTACTGTAACAAACAATTGAAAATACAACTTGGTTAAATCAGTTTGGCCTGATCAAAATACCTAGGCGAATCGGGAAATGCCATTAAAATTGGCCGAAAATTTTCTTCTTCCTCAATGAAAATGTTCAGACATTTCTCATGGTAAAAAACAGAAACTCTTACAGAGATTCTACGAATTAAACATCATCTTAAAATTCGCGGTGACCTCAAATTAGTGTAACACTGTGCGCGGAAATCACTTTCAGAGTATTTCCGCCCAATGCAAGCAAATAGTAAAGAATTTAACAAAAGAAAAAAAATTAAACAATAATTCTGGAACTTGACGATCAGTTCACGGGAAGATAGCCTATATACCTATAGTTATGTCAGAAACCTTTTCAATTTGTGGATTTGCTATGTGTTGGTCTGGCGGAAACGTTTCGACGAAGTCTGCGATAAATCTGCGAAATATGAATTTGGATATCTTATATATACACTCATAGAAAAATTTTCTAAAGTATCGAATTTTAACTTAGAGGTAAGACTTCAATCAGCGGTTGTTACAGTCAAAATTCGTTGGCAGGATATTGACTCATTTCTTCCCCACTATTCTAAATAATTGTTGTCATTGCAATACTATTACCTTCGTACGATGTACGATTTTCCAGCTTGAAAATGTGACTATTACTTTCGATGATGGTGTTTATACATCAGCCATAAACTGACCAAACCACTGAGGTGATCAGGTTTTATTTCCCGAGAATGATCCTCGTCCTGGCGAAGATAAGCAGTACCTAGCCGCTATGTATCTTTGAGAACTGAATGACCTTTGTTTTCCAAAGGGTGAGGGTGGAAGGTATGTGCATCCCAAGATATTCGAGACTTAACTTTGATTTCTGTTCCTTTGCAGACGCAGCCGGAGAATAAAGACACTCATTTAAACTACTTTCCCCGAATTAAGGTTAATGTTGGGTTGGGGGGGGGGGGGGAGGGGTAAGAGCGCAGTTGCTCCTGTAGTTACTGACAACGATCTATTCCTTATACCTGTGGATATTTCCGCGTGTAAAATTACACCATTAATTCGGAGAAGGATAAACTGATGTCGGTGATGTCAGTTTTGTTACATAATCAGTTTCCTCGAGCGATAATGAACCGTCTACAGTTCTGGAACTATTCTTTTGGTTTGCCAACACGTGTACATCAGTGTCCGGCCCAAGGCAATTCTTTCAGCCATACTCCTTTCAATGTTTTTTTATCGTTTGTTTATCGTTCATGATCGAAGGAGTCTGATTGTTTTGCGACTTCTGATGTTTTGATAATAAATAGGTTAGGTTATAAATAGGTTTCAAGATTCTCTTCAGTTATTTTTCTTATCCAAGACAGTTTTTTGGCATTTGGGCCGAATGCTCCCTGATTTAATATGTTGATAAAACGCCGTGAAGTTGCAAGAACAGGGACGATATCGATGTCACATTACAAAGGGAATTTCCCGCCTTAGTTTCGTTTTATTTTTTTATTAACCTTTTAGTTCCCAAGATGTGATTGTTTTGAAATTCTCCCTTCTAACTGGTACACATTTCCTTGTAAAATAATTATGAGAATTTGGTGTTTATAGTTCATGATAAAAACGTCTTCCTGATAAGTTTGAGTATTCTAATTACCTGTTTGTTGGATAATGTATGGATATTATAGGGAGAAGTTACATGCTAATCATTCCTTGGAGTTGAATGGTGAAGGCTTACTCCTTAGAACGAGCGATGCACGGGGAACATGAAACATACTTTGTGTGAAAATAGTGTTTTCTACATGAGTTCTATCACAAATTCTGCTTTCTGATAGGTTTCGCCACTCGTCTGGCTCAGGCCTGGTTTGTTGTTAAGTTTTTAACAAAAGAGAGATTTATTCTATAACAATCAAATTGTTCGCTCGAGATTTGTGTACATGATGGTTGTTGATTCGGGTTTAATTCGCCACTATCAGCCATCACACGATGGACTCCATCGTGTGATCTCGGAGATCACACGCTCCTTGAATAGTCAGGTCATGTATGACGGAAGTAATCAAGGCCCATTTGTATAAAGGACGGATAACGCTATCCAACAGATAAATCACTATCCAGCGGATAAGTGATTGTAAAACATACTGCGTTATCCACCGGATAGAGTTTTATCCAGAGGATAGTATTATCCTACCTTCGAACAAGCGGGGCCAGATCGATTCGATGGGCTATTTTTTACTTTATTTTAACATTTTGCCGATCACAAGACTTGTACGGGCCTAGGCTTATACTGAGTTACATTCTTGAAAATAAAAAATCTTGGTTTCACAAAGATTGCAGAAAAGCAAAATATTCAGAGGGTCTCAAAGGGGTTTAACAGTTAGTTGTAAAACGGCAAACAAAATTAGCTGCTAGGCGTATAAATTGAGAAATTTTAACCGTTAGTCCTAAAGAAATTTAGCGGTGAAAAGTCTTCCTTTAATCTTAACGGAAAGTCATCACCCATTGAGACCCTGTATTTAAACAAACAACGCGAAATGAGTAAAGTTTAATACCAGGTTTGTGTTTTACTTTGGTTGAGCTGAAAATCCTCAAAGACCTTGTAGTCTTATAGAGAAACCAAGAAAACATCAACTGAGAACCTGGATCTTAAAATGCATCATTATTCAACTCAGCGATTCAGCCAGTGTAATTGTCATTGGGAGGGTTTTCGAACACAAATATTCCACAGCGATCCACATCAATAGTTTTAGAGTAATACACAAGTATCAAATCAGCCCAACTGTTATCGCGTCCATTTCTAGTGACATAAATTTCGGGGAAAAAAGGTTTTCTCGTCAGCTGGTAAGCTTATTCTACCAGTTAAGCTAATTTTAGTCACGGTTTAATCCTTAACCATGTAATTCTGAGAAATTCTGCTGTTTTTTTAATTAAAAAACATCGTATTATTTCTTTAGATTTGATCTTTTCCGCTTTACCAGCGTCATAATAACAAGGTTGTTCTATTTCCTGTTTGCCATTAATTTCTTTTCAGTCAGCCCTTTTTGCTCAGGTCCAACTACCATCAACGCAGAAAGATCACCAACGAATGTATATCTCGCAAACTCTCTGCTTTAAGAGCTTTGCTACAAAATTGTTGCATTTAAATAAAGCTTAAATAAAGGGTTAAGCTGTTGATATCAATTACATACAGAGTTACAAATCCCATTTTTTATCCCTCAATCATTTCATTTTCATTTTAAACGAGTATGTTAAAGTTACTTACCAGATTACGACTGGTTCTACCTTTCGTAAATCTTGAGGCGGTTACATCCAAATTCAAGATGAATCACGTAAATATTGGACAGTTTTGAATCGCCCATATTCACTGCGGTCGGTAATGAGACACGCAAACTTCATTCGTGTATAGGGTCACGAGTTTGGTACGCTGTCAATTACTGTAACAGCACGGGACCAGGACGGGTTGAAAGTGATTATAAATAATTATGACTAAAAAGATGAGAGGATTCCTTAAACAGCATCTGTTAAGCGAATACAGGCGTAAGCCCACTTTTGTCTTCACTTATAAATCGTGAAACGAACTTGTATCAGCTGACGCAGCCGTTTGTGACTCAAAATTTGTAATCTCTTGTAAATGCTTGAAAAACTTAATAGTTTCCATGTCGCGTTAAAACTTTACAGTTTCCAATTCGTGTTAAGTGTACGTTAAAAACGGTCGGAAATCCTAAGGAAGCCCAAAATGTAATATTTTATATTTTCTTTTTTACACCCAGAAGATCTCGTAAGCTGAAAAACACGGGACGCGTATATAAGAAATGTCTTGGTAACGGAAGG
The DNA here is from genome assembly GCF_036669915.1 of Pocillopora verrucosa. NCBI lineage: Eukaryota > Metazoa > Cnidaria > Anthozoa > Scleractinia > Pocilloporidae > Pocillopora > Pocillopora verrucosa. The sequence goes on from NC_089317.1 coordinate 7,703,051, forward strand.
AGTAAGATAGCCAAGATAGCACGAGATAGCCGCGAACCACGGCACGAGCACGAGATAGCCGTGAACCACGACTATCTCGTGGTTCACTCGTAACAGACAGCTCGCGCAATCTCTTTTTTTCCTAGCAGGATTCTCGCGGGATTTCCCGCTTGTGACGCGCGAGCCATGACTCATGAAGTCCGCTGGCAAGCTTGGTTTAAAAGATTGATTTGAAATCGGTGTTGGAGCCTGAGAGACCTTCCACTGTATCAACCTTTCCATTCAAGAGATCTGAAGATCAATTCTTCAAAATGATGGCGCCGTATTTCTTTACTTCCTAGTCATGGTAATTTGGTGTATAACTTCTGAACTGATCTGTTTCCTCATATCCTGGAAGCGGAAGGTTTGTATATTATGCTGTATGCCTCAAAAACACACTCTGATCATATTAACTCGATGTTGGTCTTTGATACTAAATTTAATATTCTCAGCACGTGAACAAATCAGAATCGTATTGGCCCTAAAATTACTGCAACAACTCTTTTGAGAAAAGAAAACTTTAACTTTTCCATTTCATTCTGTTCGACAAAAAAACGTGAAATTTTCATATCAGTGAAATATTAATGGATAATTTTTAGATTTTTATAAGAGTCGGTTGATATCTGAATTTAGAACTGTTAAATGAATGAAAATTAATTTAACGTTCGATTTATAACGCAGCTCCTTACCTTAAACGTGGAACGTTCACCTGAGGCTCTCAAAAAGCAACATTGGATTACAAGAGTTTTTTTTTTGTTTTTGAAAGCTTGAGTCAACTGTCGGTCAATTCAGAAACAGAGGGTTGAAATATTTTACTTTCGTGCAAGTTTATTTGTACTTTTATTGTTGACATTAGAAAAAGAAGTTTGTTATTGACAAATTTGATTTCATCAATTTTCAGTCCAACATTGTTGTATCATTAACGTTTTCGAAACTTCTATCAGAACAGTTCTGCTCTTTTTTCGTAACGTCAGTCTGGAGGATTTTTTACCCATAACACAGAAACGTATAGCAATGAATATTTATGCGAAAAGCTGACGAATATTTTAAAGCATTTGTCAATGTAACTTTGATTTTACATTGGACTAGACGGCTATCAGTTTCAATGTTTTTTTAAGTAGCAGAATGGATAGAGATCGGAAAGGAAACTCGACACTTGAAACCTTTGGATTTAGTTTCATTCCTTCTTTTCGCAGTCTGTCATCGCCATCTCTGCGACAGCGAAGATAATCTTTTACAACTTTAATAAGATCAGGTTATGGCGTTACTTTAAATCGAAACCTGTCTGAATTCCTCAAAACGCCAGCTGGTTGACTAGCAACGGTTCCTGGTAATTTTACCGCGTAAGTTTTTTGCTTGCTTTACTTGCACATAAAGATTGTGAATTGATAGTATCTTTCTAACAATGGAGTATGTCTCGTGCAGGAGAAACTTCAAGCTCTCAAAATGATTTTCAATGTTTCTGTCAAAATGACAGCGATTGTGTTGGCCTGCAGCGCTCAGTATCTTCTTGGTGAAAATAATGGGTGCCATTTTGCTTTTAACAGCAGGGAAAGGCTGGAAAGAGAAAAAAGATTGTACCAAGGGGGTGAGCGACGGTCAAAAGGAGGGAGAGAGGAGTGGGTGGGGCAATAGAAATTACCCAGTCTCCTCGCCTTTCTCCTGTCTCTCCCACACCGTCCACTCTTACCATGGTCTAAAATCAAACACAGCCTCTCGATAGCGTATACGCTATGAACGCACTAAGACAACGAAAAGTAATATCTAGAGCTGCGTATTATACTCGATTTCTATAAATAATCATTTGAAAATATTCACCGCAATCTCAGACGTTGCTTTTCATAATAACATTTTTATTTCCCCCAAACTATTTCCTATTCGTGATGACTAAAAAAATTACCACTATCAAAACTCGAGGCGATATGAGAATTCACTTTCATTTAAAAACTAATTAGGAGCTGCCTCTCAAATTACTCAGCATTGCACTTCAATGTTTAAAATGGTTATGAGCGTATTAGGTTTCCTTTCACACTTCTAAACGGAAACGCACAGCGATTATGATGTGATGCAAGCAAGATTTGGTACAAGTTCCTGATATATTTATATTTAGTAGATCAAGGGAAACAGCATAACACTCTTATAAGCAAATCATGAAAATGGTCGAGCGAAAACCGGAGCGAGGTATTTGGGAAAACTCTCTCCAGCCCTTCTCTCCATTTTCATGCTCGATCGAAGGCAATAGTAGTTCATTATAATTCTCATATTTTTAAATTTCTTTTTCAAACAGCTTTACTAATTTTCCTTTGTTACTCAGGCCCGATGTAAGTGTTGGAATTCTCCCTAACTGCAATGTGACCAGTTATGAAAAAAACTTTCACGATGTTAACAAAGTTATCAACTTAGGTAGTTATATTTTTCACGTATTCTCCTAATTAGGATTATAGCGAATGCATGAATAGAACACAAGTCAGTACGAAGAATTCTTTACAATGGGGGCTCAATAGAATTGAGAGGTGTCGAATGTTGTTGATACGGAAGGTGAAGTATGGCTGGATGTTCCAAGTTCTGAGTTATGCGGGAGATGGAGGGATACGCCTCCTGACAGCGTATGCTTTCTGCCTTTTTGATCAAAGAACAGGATATCAGAATCATTCTGTATCTCTCAACGAAGGGTTTAGCTACCTTTAGTTTCGAAAGGGTAAATTCTTCTTGAAATCTTCCATTATTCTCGTTCAGACATGTCTGAGAAACTAATGTACAAATGAAAGAATAAAAAAAATTTCGATGACAGTAATCTGGAACGGCACATCATCGTTCTTTTCCTGCGTTTTGTCTAAAACAGAGTCGCAATTTTACCCGCATCTTGAAACAGGTCTACGGCACAACTCAAAGGGTCAGCGGCACATCCCCTTTATGATTTACAGGACCATCTCCCGCATACTGAACCTACGTAACTTCATCTTCTTACGGGCACGGAAAAGGAATGATAAAAAGGCCGTATTTAAAATGAACGACCTGGTCCAATATACAAAAATAGCGTATACGCGTCTAAGAATATCATGTTAAGTAAACTATATAGCATCTCTACGGAAATGTATATTAAAAAAACAAAAACAAAAAAAAACATGCTGATATATAAAATTATTGTTGGTAAACCATTAAAAACTGTCACCAATTGTCCATAGTTTGAAGAAATCTCGAGAAAAATCTACTTTTAAGGGCTAAGAGAACTTTTCTTCCAAAATGACGTTGAAAATAGTCAAACAAGCAAATAACGCGATACCATTAAGTAAACTGTTTTCGCTGAATGCAAAAGTGCCAAGCGTTATTTCCTTCAGTTTTCATGGTTTTAGGGGTTGGACGGCGTACGGCTGCACAGAAATATGCTTGATATTTCACGCGATTTCGTCAAACCCTCGGACGAATATTTTTGACGGCTACACTACACACCCTGAATAAAATATCCCTTCCAAACTTAAAATTGAGCTCTAAGAATCGTCATTGACGCCTTGAACCCTAAAATATGGGGTATATTTGTAATCCTAACTGTAAGTTTCCTTTTTCTTTCCTCAAACTGAGGGAACTCTCAAATTCTACATGGAAAACTCTCGTATGGTTATGTACAACGTACATGTATGAGCCTTAAGGGAGAAGCAGAGTTACACCTTGACCTCTCTCTCGGCCCAGGTCACCCGTTCACAACTGGCTGATCCCATCACAAGAAACAAACTATGATGAATCCCATCTAATTTCTTTTTTCACTTTCTCTTACTTTGATCCTAAACACTGGTTGGTTTCACTGAATTTAGTTGGAATCATTTTTCGTTTCCTATGATGCGATTGGTTAATTGTGTTTAAGTGGCTCGGTGACAGTAGTGACATTGTAAACGAATCAACAGCGAAAAATCTTACTGAGAAGATTGAAAACTAATATATTTTGTGATTATTTGATAACAAAGGCTTTAATGCTGGAAGTCAGAAGAACATGGTTCTACTGAAACAGCGAATGGAGGGAAAAAACATAGAGAGTTGTAAAATAAAACTAGCAACTACAAATAAAAAAGTTGAAATAAGCATTGAATTATTTGTTCCGTTAGCGAAACATGCACATTGGGCTTAATTACACAATAATCCATAAAAGCTATTGATGATTCAATTCTACTGTGCAGTTGTGTCACGAATGTCGACTTAGCTGTGTTTTTTACTGCACTTCCATATAACAATGCATCTAATGAAAGAGAGAAAAAAAAAAAAAGACAAAGGTGAGTTTATATGACACGTTTTACCCGCTCCACCCTTATTCCAAATTTTGGAGGAGAGGCAACCTAGCAATTCCTACCCAGGTTCCTGAGGTACATATAATCAAGAAGATCGAGACATTGGGGACCCTGGGAAAGGTGAGGTGTTCTCCTTTCAATGTTTGTTATTTACTCAGTTCCTTCTGGACGGGAAGGGTCTTTTGTAAAGGATATATTCAGAGGTATCGTTGATACTGAATAGAGCATTATAGCCTCAATGGATGTTGAGAAAATTAGCTTAGAAAAATCAAATAGAGCGACTTACACAATTTTGTCCTTTTTGGACCGATGAATACTTACCACTAAAAAGAGCAATCCAAGAAACAGGGCCTTATCTTCTGCAGACATAGCCAACATGACTGAAATCAGAAGAGAGAAATGTGGAATGATGTTAAATTTAATTGTCAAGAAGTGTTGGGCCAATAGATCAACACTGTAAATGTCATGGGTGGGTGTGGTGTCATTTTATCAGCATGAAACCCTTAAACTCCCAGAAGTGGTTGACATGAAACTTCTCCCCATTATATCCATGTTGTCCAGTAAAAAGGTATTGAGAATACTCAAACTTGTCAAGTACAAGTTGTTCTCTTGATTTAACACTGAATTCTTGTGTTTAAGTTACAAAGAGATTTGTAGCAACAAGAGGGGAGAATAATTCTTAATTAATTATTAACAATCAGATCTTGGGAGTTAAAACACTAAGATTAGAATTAAGATGTTATTGGGTACAAATTTCCTGACATTTTACCAGTACATGAGAGGTTAAATGCACACTTGTTGGTAAAGAGTGTATTGGTTCTTCTTAAGCTGATACAGCTAAAATAAGTACAAGAACTCTATACAGTACAGTACATTTCAAACTTTCATTTGGTAACAAAAATTCCAGTTAAAAATGCTCTTTGTTCTGACAAAATGATGCAAAATGCAGGTGGGAATCTTCCCACCAACTTTTCGCAGAAAAAGTTGGATAAACTTTGAAAGAAAAATAAATAAAATTTGGCAATTTTGGTTTGCATTACTTTAGCACAATACTGTAAGTGGCTTACATGAGATGCTGACAAAGTCTGGTTCTCCGGTGATACAACAGCTGCAGATACCTCCACAGCAACCTCGCCAGTTGTGTGTGACCTCTCCAATTTGTTGGTGTTCTGATTCTGCTTTGGGGCCTTCTCTCAAAATCTAACAGTTGAATAATAAACAGATCCCTTATTACATGTACTTTTTGATTCAGTAAGTTCAAACAAACTCACAAAACAAATTAAAGCTGTTAAAAAAATTGTCCCTTTTGAACCATTTGACCCAAAAGAGTGACTACATATAGCTTTTAATTTCTCCTTACAATCACATGACCATCACAAGAACAAACTGTGGAAATTATCACCAACTAAAGAAGCTCTTGATTATGGAACATTTTCTCCTTGTTAGCACCTTAGGAAATGTATAGAGAACAGTTTGGAGAGTATGCATACTGATGTTAGGGTGTCAAGGGTTAAATGAAAAAAATACTTTTTGTTGAAACCCACTGTTTGCACATACACTCTGCTTTATAATATAGCATGGATAGTTTTTAAAAGAAACTGCATCGTGGCTAAATATTTAACAGGAATTATTTTAAAAACAAACAAACAAACAAACAAACAAAAACAAAGGAAGGAAGATTATGAATTGCACCTTAAAAACAGCAACGTTATCTCTTTTGCACTCAAAAGGGTAGCATGTAGGCCCTTGCACCTTGTAAATGAGATCTCCTTCATAGTTGTAAACATCAAAATAATATGAAGGTCCCAAACAGCTGCCAAGAGTTTCTCTGGACCTGTAAATGAGAGAAAGATAAACTCAAACAATTGGTATCTTGATATTGGAATCAGTGAATTTTTCTTGCAATAAAATTGTTATTAATCAAAACTATATCAAATTCTTGAACATGATGGGTTATCACCATCGCGATTTGAGCACCAATAGGACAGTGTAGGCATCATGCTTGTAATTGGACAGTGTAATAAGACAGTTAACATGTCATGCTTGTGTAAGTGGACAGAATGTGTCATGTGAGCGCACTGTTGTCCTGTATTTCACTGAGTTATCTGTTTTTTTAAATGAAAACCCATAATGGATGTGTAAATTCTTCTCAAATTTTGTCAAAGTTTTGATTAATTGGTAACAGCTCTTTGTGTTGTCCAATTTTGTCTAATTGTATTTGTGATTAACAAATTGGACTCCTGCTTCAAGGTTGTTGGATTTTGTTTATCACTTTTATGATTACAGACGGAATTGGACTCCACTTGCTCCTATTACCATTACGAATTTCCTTCTATGTGATTTGCTAATTTTGTTTTAAGTAATGCTGTTAACACAGGAAACTTACGCGTGTTTGATGTGTCCTAGAACCTCCCCAGTAGGCATACGTACAGTCATCGAAGGGGCTACCCAAGGGCAGAAGGCAGGACTGTTGAGGCTAAATGGATGCTCAAGTTCCATTATCCAGCTGCTTGTAGCAGTGTTGATGACTTTCATGTAGTAAGGTCTAGAATTGCCAAGGAATGCTTGAATCCAGGGATTGAGTGTTTTGACTGTGAAAGATTAAAAGTAACCATAAAGTAAGGCTCTGTCACAAATAATGATTACCTAATACTGCAATCTAGCGCAATTTTACACCTCTTGCTATCTAGTATTCGGTGACAGACAGTGAACGAAATGAGAAGCAGCACAGCATGCTCTTGTAAACAAAAAATAGAACACGAGCCTTTCCTGTTGACAAGGTTTTTGAAATCTCTAACATCAGTATGCAGGTTCTTCATACTTTTTAATATACATTTCTTATGGAACTTTTGAGGATAATTTTTGTAACAATTAAGAACTTCCTAAGTTCACAATTGTTTTGTTTATTCTCCTGACCTCAATGTCTGCTTCATGGGTGATACTGTTGGGAGAAAGATTACTTGCTTATTACTTTCTGGGGTTAAGGATTTGATAGTTGATTTTTGTCTTGCTTCTTATCAGCTCTAATGCAAAAGAAATCTGGGGATCTTAATCTAAATGTGAAGTAGCTTGAACTTGATTGAATTCTTCGAAGGAGATGAAAGTGTTCTCCAAGAACAGAAAAATTTTACTACTTTTTTCATTCTGAGATTCCAAAGTGAAATCAAATTTTTTTTGAATTGCCCTCAGAAATCCCATATATTGACTTTGTATTTTGGTACATCACACTGCTTATGAACAAGAATGCTAACTACTAAGCTACAGTTGAAAATAGATTAGAAAATATGCCAAGAAAACAACTGCCAGAAGCAATTCTTCTGTCAGTTTAAGTTGATGTAAGAGGAGAGAGGAAGCTACCAGTGGGATGATGGATACATTCATCTCTCTATTCGCAGTTCACAGGCACAGTTGAACTTACAAGAAAATTTGGTTTCATCAACTGTGTTGAGGATATGAATTGAATGATATGAATTTGATAAAACCAAATTACTCAGTTACACCCCCTCCCCCCTCCCAATACAACGCAGTAGTCTCTTTAGAAACTTAACCCCATTTATACACTAAACTTACTTTCTTTGACATCAAACAGCTGATTTCCAGCTCCGTCTTTGATGCTAAAGTCCATACGACCCCACCAAGCTGAAATTGATATGCAGTGTAAACAGTGAGTAAGGTTAAAATGCATAGTTTTCAAGATGCACCTCATGAAACAGTTGTGGGGTAGAGGTAGCATAATCCATCTTCATTTCTGTGAGGAAATCATTGGAGACCACTCAAAAACCAAACACAAAATTTATCCTACAGATCTTTAGCTTACTATGGGAGTGAAAAGTTGCTGTAATATTTCCACAGTTAAGTCTGTGCCTCATAGCAAATTATTTATAAGGTTTTAAGTAATAATGAATGCTTAGTAAATACACTTTGATTGAATGGCATAGAACTTTTGTTATGTGATGGGCTATGTATTAGTTCTTTCACTTAAAAAGTGAGGAATTGAATATTTCAATTGTATGAAGAGAAAGTTATACTTGTCTCTTGATCTGTTTTTTGTGTTTTGTATTTGGTTTTCAATATTAGACCCAATGACAGTTGAAAAGGAAAAAACAAATAGAGTGAAAGGTTAAAAAAACCACCTTTGAGGTTTGGTTGATTATGAGGCTTTAGGAAACTTATCAAAATTAAGATGTGAATATTTGTGTCAGTTCTAAAAGCTATAAGACAGACCCCTCTGTCTTATAGCTGTCTTATTCTGTGAATTGTACATAATGTTTTATTTTGTATAAGACATGTATTCTGAACCAAAATGTTAATAACAAGTTTTCCACATACTCGTAGCCGATGATAAGTGACATGTCAGGGAATTTGACATCTGTCATGTCGATGAAGATAAGAAGAAAATTACTCATTTGAACACTCTTACCTCATGCAACTAATATGTCTGAAGTATGTCCTAAAGAAATACGAGTTCTGTAACAATATAGTTTCCCAGAAGACAGCTGATATCAGAACGTACAATTTAAAACAGCAACAACAAAAACAGCAACAGTGTAAACTGTGTTTTGACGTCCAGACAGTACTTTTCCATTATTAAACTTCACGCGAGTTGGAAACCTAATTTATATATATTAGCATATGCAGACGGCCTTGAATGAGACAGCTTTTTTTTTTTATGAAAAGCATTGTAAGAGGCTGGAAAACTAAACGACTAAAGTTAAATAGCGAAAGCTAAACAAAAGTCTTGTAAACTTCCTGAATTCTATCCAAGCGCAAACAGTTAACTCATAATCCAAACGCTCGTTTATTTGCAGCACCGTAAATTTCAAACAGGAATATACAAAAGTAACGGATAGAATAAGCTATATTTGCCTCTGGATTAAAACATATTCTGATCTCTTAACTTAAGTGGAGTTGAGATTTGTAATGTTCAACTCACGCGAATCCCATGAAAACAAATATGTTAAAATTTTGAAAATTGCTATCGCTCGAAATCAGCATTTTTAATTTGAAGCAAATTAATCGACACTTTGTTAGAAAGAATTCGTGTTTCGGGGTGTACTGTTACCGTCTTGTCACGGATGCGTACCTTACGGTTTATATCTCGTATTTACCTCTGATTTACGAAATCCTCGAAGATCATTAAAAAAAAAAGAGTTGTGTTCGATAAATACATTATGTGATTCTTGAAACTATGACAAATTGATTTGCAACAGTACGGCGTCACTTGTGAGGTCTCCATTTATTGAAGGAATGTTTCCGTTTGAAATAAACTTATCGAGTCGGCGCGACTAATTTTCTCGTGGTCCGTTTTGCTTGCAAACTAATTTAAGCTCTTTTGGAAGTGAAAATGCTTGCGTGGGTGCCTTTCCGCAACATTTCACTTTTAAAAGGCGTGATTCATGTCCGCTCAGATCCCAGATAAGAAATGCTTTGCATGAATGTTCATTCTTGGGCGACTGGTTCGTGTAGATCATTCAAAATTGTTCGAACTTTCGTATCACGCCAGCGCGTCGTACAAAATCAGTTTAAATTGCTGGCAGGACAAGGACTTATTTGATTTTCTGTCGTCGGAGCTAATTTTAGCTCTGATTTTTATTCTTTATGTCGTTAGATAGCACAACATCGAGCGTTAACCGCCGTGAAACTCGACATTAACGCCCAATGTACTCACTGAAACCTAAACAACAACTGTCTGTCGTAAGCTAACCTGCTGAGGGAACTTCTCGGTGATCAGGGAAGATTTTTATAATTCAGTCGCTTTTATTGGTTTGTAGATTCTTTGATTGAAACCACGGCCTCTCGGTGTGCAGCATGTTAAAAGACAGAGCACGAGGCGTGAAACAATTAAACTGTTTTTTACCTTCATCGTCGGTCACATTTTGATGGGCAACTAACTTGCTGACATTCTCAAACACCTCCAAGCCCATCGGAATTGGCTGCCCGTTGTCAGCTCCCTTTTTCTGAGGAGAAAAAACGTCTCCATCGTCTCCTTCGTCGTAGCCACCGATGTACTGAACTGAGCCGGAATACTCTTTTTGGTAGCTAAGTCCTGGTTGATGAATCACGGTTGTGCTCGCCATATTTCGTGCAGTCCGATTCTAAGCTTTCTCACGCGCTCTTCCCGAGCAAGGTTCAAGATCAGGAACTTACGGCACCCAGCTACCTGTCACACAGGGAAGGAGCTGCAGGAAAAGTTGGATCTACGGCCTTCTAAAAACGACGCTTCTCCGACTGGACTCGTAACCAAATGTGCATTTCAAATAAATTTATTCTTTTTTAAGAATTCAAAAGCAAACCAGTAATTTGCAAGTCAATTTTTTTGTCACGCTGCACGCCGATGGGTATCGTGTTGCGTAATGCAAGTATCACGGAAGTCTCTTGCCGAATTTGTGAATGGCTCAGATGCTTCGGATCGTTTCCATTTATCTCATATTTTGGTGGTTAAGAGTTTCAGATAATCGGCTATATTTTTAGCTATGTGGAAGAGGAAGAAAAATTCGCTCTGCTAGGAGACAACGGCCACTTAGCACCGGTCATGCGAAACAAAGAATGAAACTTAAATTACCTTGCAAGCCGCACGAGTTAAGCTGCTGTTGATTTCGTGAAAATCACACCGTCCGTTAACTTCTCATGGGGAAAAAAATTTAGTTCGTTTACAAAAGAGTTGACCTTACGACCTGTAAATTTTATCCCGATAAGCAGACGTCTGTTTTCTGATCAGACGATGGGACACCCCTCGCTCTTAAATAACGACCTTAAGATTTTTGTCTTGTTGAATATTCGTAGAGGAGATCGTGGTTTGATCAATCCTCGATCGTGTGTGCAATGTAACACTTTCTTTGTACTTAATTTGGTACATTTCCCATTTCCCATTTTTTTATATTGATTTTTTACAGGGACACGGCTGAGATATTTAATGAGGGTGGCTGTGGTGTGTGCGTGTGTGTGTGTGTGTGGGTGGGGGTGGGGGTGGGGGGGCTTCATGATCATTCGCGTTGATTCATAGATCCTAGTGGAAAATTGAGTAGAACTGCTTTATTGGGAAAAAATGAAGCACCGTGAGAGAGGTCGACTCAATTTAATCCTGATTATTGTGAATTTATTTCAAAGAAATAGTTAATAGACAAATAAAGAAAATCAAGAACGACAGACCATGGATAAGATTCTGATAAATTCTCCTTGTTCCAGCCATGTCTGCGCACTAAACCAGTTCGTAAAGACTTTGAAGTGGTAAATTTCGATCGATGCTTCCATCTGGTGTTGCAAGATGTAAACAACCGAGAGAATATAATCTGTAATCTCTTGGCAACAAGTAGATTATGAGCACGAGATTTCTATTACGTGGTAATCACGCATAGAGCTCGAGAGCGTTGTTATTGTTATTAGGCAACACTGAAGTCATGCGCATGACTTCAGACCAAATTGTACTCCCAGACATTTAAAAAAACCATTGTATTCATATCAGTATGGAAGCTTAATAAGGCTTAATTTTTGTTCCTTTTTTTTTTCTTTTTTTAATAAAACCGCATTACGTCAGGCTACTCAATTTGATTTATTTACTACCTTACACAGAATAGATGATAAGTAGCATAGCCAATAAGATTAACCAGGATTGTGGGAAGCTTCTGTTGGTTAACCCAACTCAAAATTATTGGATTGTTATTAGAGGTAAAAAAAAAAAGAAAAAAACAAGCAAAAAAAAGACAAACAAAGAAATCTGTAGGATTCCCCACCAGAGACCACGCCCTCCGTTGAGATTGTGCCAAGGTGTCACTTATTGTCGAATAAGTGACAGCTATCGTCTGTAGATGAAAGAATCGAAATATTTCCATCTACGCTAGCGTTTTCGTATTGCTCCTAAATTTTGTTATATTCTGTCTATCGTCGACACAAAATCACTTGAAAGCGTGTTTAAAAGCGACAGTACGTGATGTACGATCGGTCCCTTGCGGTTGTTCTCGGACATGTTTATCGTGCTGGCACAAATGCAACAATTCTGTGCTCGGGAAGTGACCTAAGGAAGGCGAAGTCACGTATTATCATAGGGTCTTTTTTCTCCAAGAGGAAATCGAACCCCAGACCTTCTGAGTTAAGGTCTGATGCTCTGTAGCTAAGCTATCCGGAACTCCTAAGTTAACAAGGCCAAAGTTGACGGCAAACTCGCCATCATGCTCTGTGCTCATTACTAAAGCATCACAACACACGTAGGTCTGGGTTCCATTTCACAAGGAGGACTCACTTAGTCCTCAAAACAAAAGCATAATTATGTAAGTGGGGGGGGGGGGGGGTTTGTTTTTGTTTCTACGTGAAGCCTGAACAAACAGCACTTAAACATGTAGCCTCTTCTCGTCCCAATGCCTTTTAACCACAACAAAACTAAAGAGATTAGAGACATCAGTGTCTCCTAGCCACAGTATTTATACGATTGGAAAGGGGAGGTTTGCATGTTCATCTAGGCTGGGGAATACTTCCAGAAAGTGAAGAACCATGTCGTCAATAATAATACAACATTTTATTACCAGCTTTGTAATACAAGACTATCCGAGCCCAAGTATATTTCATTTTCGACTCATAAGGCAAACTAAAGCTGGCAGTTCTGCTTCGTACCAACTTCCAATCATCACGAAAGGAAGATGCGAGAAAGAGAATCACCACAGGCGTGAAAATAAACTATAAAGATAAATTGAAAAACGCGACGCGGAAAAAAAAAAAAAAAAAAAAACTTATTTGTCTTTTCTCGTGTGAATAAATTTTTCCGCAAAGATGTTGATTCATAAGGCAGATTTTTTTAAAAATGAAGTTTAAAGTTAGGATTCCAGCCTGTGATGGCCTCTGATCTCGACATATAAAGTACAGAACAGATATATGAGGAGCTTTTAAGAATTAAAAGCACTTAGAGACTGTTCCCAAGAACCATACACTGGTACTGCTTGAAGTAAAGCAGTCCACCTCTATCTAAACACAATAAAACATTTGTTGGCGACTTTCTTAACAACCTATCTTGGAAACACAAAGTCACTGTACAAAAATATGCATGCGCAACATTGAAAATACAAAAATATTGTACAAAAATCCCCACTCTAATGTAAATAATTTACAAAGGAATGCATATTAAAAAATGACTAGAAAAATTTGATTACATCCCAATGGGTCTAGTGAATCTTAACTGTCAAAATTTGTTTAAAAATAGTAAATTGCTAAGAACTGGGTTGATATGCATGGATGAACAACACCCAGAGAGGAAACTACTCAAGACTGATCTCAAGTATAGATTCTAAAATACTATTTCAGTATTCTGCATATTCGATAAAAGGATGAATTAAAATGAATTAAACCCCCTTGACGGATACAATATCAAGCTGGCTTCCTCCAGAATCTCCGATACGCTTCGATGGTAACAGTCTAACAACTCTCATTCGTTGTGATGATCCCCTCTCGTCAGACGTAAGAGTGAGGAGGGGGAGAGAGGAGGAGGGGGAGGAAGAAGCCACTGGAAATCTGGAACTACATCTCAGTTTGTCTTTCATTTTTTAATAAAGGGGAACTACTATCTACACTATTAAAATATATTGAAGGTTTCCTCACTGAAACCTCATCTAGTTTTACCTTTTCTTGATTACTCTTAGAAATAATTCTACTCAAAATTCCATTTAAACAGTACGTCTAATAAACAGAAACACTGATTAGTACTTCAACAAGCTCTTGTTGTTACGAAGAGTGTATGTTGATATTAATACTGAGTTTAACCTAGATAAGTAACAAAAATAATTATTCTATGTAAGGGTTGTATTTTTGTTATAAAGAACAGTAATGTTTTCAATTAATTAATTCTAGGCTTTAATTTAAAGATTTACGTTAAAAATACTAGTACTTTACGAATCGGAGATACTAAAACATGAGATTGGGAAGAAGGTCATCCACTTTGTTCACAGAATGCAGCACTAATGCATTAAGTATACGGTAAAAATAAACAACCATAACAACAGAAAAAGAAGTCTCTTACAAAAAGCACGTAGAAAATGAGTAGTCCTAATTAAACTTCACACTGAAGTGTGTCGGCTGGTCCTTTGTAGTAAAAAAGTCTGATTAATACAAATTAGAATGTTCGCTTAGGCAAAAGAAGTCTATAAAAATAATTGGAATATCAAATTCATTGTCTGTTTGACTTTTTTTTTGATAACTTGCCACTAGGAATCTGTAGAACGCATCACTGTGTCGTTACCATTAAGCTAGGATATGATTGTAAAAGGAAAAGTGAACACATACTAAGAGGAAGAAAGATGGAAAAAAGCTTGGATCATTGAAATCATTAAGAGCATTTACACCTAAAATGAAGGCCTGCCTCCTCTCGGAAGGAAGACGATGTGGCTACGGGTGATTGTCAAAAAAGATAGCTTGAATGAATATCTATTTAGGAAAACTTTTAACACTGGAAGCATACGTCGTCAACTTAATCATTTCAGAATCAAGTGCAGGTTAACTAACAGCAGTAGTGAGTCAAAACTGTGGAATTACACAGCACCCTAAAAATGATTCTGCTAATTTTGATCTGCCTACAAAATAAGCTTAACCACAAACAGTGTATGCTGTAACCAACGCTGAGAACCGAAGCTGTCCACTAAATACTGCATAATTCCAAGTTTAGGTGACAAACATAAAAATTCAACAATTTCGTGAAGTGAAAACACCGATGTTAAAATGATCTAAACTCTATGATAAATGGCTACCGTGTACGGTGAATGTTAGCATGTTATTACGGTTAATAAATTAAGATTACTTGATAATCAACACATCTGCCCCTTGATAGAGGCAACAATTGTGTCACAAAAGTGGCAAAATTAATGCTGATCAACACTGCACCAAGTAAAGTTTCAATCTTTTGATCCTTGCCCAACAAACTTGACCAAATAACTGCAGAATCACAATCTACCCAATGATATAACTCATTGAAAATTGACCACATGGATTTTGTTTTTTGTTTCTCCTTTTTGATGGGAACACATCTTCAGCATTATAATGTTGCGGCTTGTTCCACAGGTCTCTCTCTACAAGAAGCCTGCTGGGAAATACAGTGATCTTTGCTTTTCGTCAGCACAATTTTGTACGGTTCAAAGCTTTAATTCCTGGGATCTCACAATTAACTACCCTCTACCTTCAATACATTTCTCTAAGTTGTACATGTAGTTCATACATTGGTCTCAATTCAATATTTTAGGACGTTGGTTTGCCAATTATGATCAGGCTACTCTCGGTAGATGTGAAAGCTGACAGTACTTAGCAAAAAACTTGACCAGGACAACCATAACCACAAAACCACTCAAACAATTACTAGAATTCTTGAAAAATTGCACTACACCACCCAATGTTCAATAACGGACAGTTAAAATTAGTTAGTTCATTTGAATGTTAAATGCATTATTTTTTCCAGTGCCTCCTCAGTAGTTAGAACCTAGACTGATTCTTAAGGAAAACCCTGAGAGTTGGACTTTTTTCCCTTTGGAGTTCACTTGTTTTTTTGAAAGGCAGATGTACGATAACAAACTAATCAATTCAACAGAGCTACTGAAACTTTACTGATGCAGTGGATCGCATTTAAAATATACATAACAACTGTTACCAGTTAACCCAAGGTTATTCCTTCCAGTTTGGATATCTTACGGTTTTACTTGCAACCCAAAATGGTTGGTCATGTGCTTCTTGGTTAGTATTACAGTGCACGGTGCAAGTGAAAGTGCAGCACAACAAAGCCTATTATATGTCTATCTACCTGACCTTGGTCAATTCTTCCCCAAGTGTCAATCACGAAAGTTAAAGATTCAGTTCTGAAAAATAACAGAACAGTGTTTTACCTGGTACCTTCCTTTTGTAGTGTGTCATTTGCCACAAGCAAAAAAAAAAAGTGAACCGCTGATCTTTGTTGCTAGAACTCCAAGCAGCTGTAGGACTACAGATGGTTATTTTTATTAATTCTAATATTGGACAACTCTAACAAGAAGAATCGAGGGCATGATAAAATACATGTATTACTTCAGAGAGAAACTCATAAGCCTTGCAGTGAGTGTGGCAAGTGCATAATTACAAGTAAGATTAATACAACAAGTATCTATTAATAATCAATTTTTTTCCATACCAATTTTCATATCAGGAAGGCTCCAAAATAACTTGCTGACTCATACTTTGCTATCGCCTGGGTGTTATCTTCTGACACTCCAACCATGATGTGGTCGCCATTTTGCAACTCAAACACTCCACCTTGATAGCTGCTGTACAGGTAAACTTTTGACTTTTTGGCGCGACACCGTGATGTCACACTACGCATAATGACCTCTGCGTTGCCAGTTCTATTTAAATGTACATAATGAATCAGGTGTGGTCTGTCATCTTCTACTTGAAAGTACAATTGGCTGTACACATAGTATCTTCCAGACATAGAGATCACCAGTTCTCCATCTTGGTATTGCATTCCACCTATTTTGTGCGCATGACCTTGATCGTCTTCCCAGTTTCTTATAATTCCTGGAACAAACAAGTTTTATGAATTCTAGGGTACATGCAACGAACCTATAGCAAAATCAATGACATGCAGTTTTGCTATAATCTGCACAGAGTTTCAACTTTTATCATCTTTACAACTAATTGTCGTTTTATAAACTTATAGCAAACTTTTCAATACCTAATATATAGATAGCAATGGCTGTTACATTAAGTGTACAATACATAAAGCAAGCCAGTTTTATAAAAAAAAAACTAATACTGCTGCATCCTGTGAACTCTGCGAGACATATCTTGGAATTTTCAATCAATCTGATTTAACGTGCCAGTTATCTGACACAGACAAACCTATAACTCTATAAATCAAATAATTTATCTTTTCAACTACTTTGTAGCAATTTAAGTCTATAATTTTACAAATTTTTCAAGTACTTTTTATTCACCCATGGTATCTGTAAAGACTGTGTACATCACATATCTCAACCTCTGCTAACCAAAAATGCTCCAAAAAAGCTTGCTCCCTCAACCAGAAATGCTCTATTACTTTGGTCTCCCAGTTTCAGAGTAATGATATCACCAGCATTAAGAGGTGAAAGAAAGCTGAGAGAAATGGTATTGAAAGAACCACTGCCAGAATTTACACCCTTAACCTTTTTTATATTGTTCACACAGACATAATAAGTCACGCTCTTATTAGAAGGAATTGTGTAATACAGCTGGCTATATATTAAATACACTCCTGATGTCGGGACAGTGAGTTCTCCATGTCGATATCGCATCCCCCCTCGCCACAGTGTAAGATTCCACCCGGTTAAGAAGCCTGTTAAAAAGAGAGCACAGAAACCAAAGTGTAAACACTTTGGCAAGGCCCCCTTGCACCAAACTGTTAATGGATGGTAAAAGACTGCTTGAATTGTATCTAAGTGCATCAGCAGCTTAGTACAAAAACAAATCACATTTTGAACCATGTGCAGTCTAGATAGTTGACTGGAAATTTTGACAGGAAGGGTTTTCAATTTGCATGTATATCTTTTCTTCAGCCAGTTTAATAAGGAAATTGAAAAACACTTAAAGTTTCATATATTTCCAGACATAAGCCAAATCACTGCTCCACTTCCACAGTAAAAATACAGCTCCTAACTAGGACAAATCAGACTAATAACATTTTTGCCAGTTCTAGCCCAGTTTCCGTTTCAATGCATTGTTTGTTCAAATATGTAGAATGATGAACTATTGCACACCAATCTTTACAATTAAGGTTATGGTAGATTCTTGTGAGTCAAGAAAATCCTGGACATTATAAAATTTCAATTTCTTGACTGTCGTAACTTTGTGAGCATTTGAAAAACTGGAAATTCTAGACATGCCAAAATTGCCTAAGATGGTTTGTGACTTATAGAAAAAATCAGGACAAATAATTTTTTCCAGACATGTTTCAGATTTGTGTGATGATTAGCTAACAGTCAGAACATATGAACAATCATAATTTTACCATTAGGGATGTTGGCTATAATTTTAGTTAGTTATCAATCTTGTAATGGCTTAGCTGCCACTGAGTCATAAACATAACTGGAGATAGACATCTTACAATCTCCTGAAATGTTGGGAAAATCCATCTGAGATGTTCAGGATCAAGTGAATATGTTAATAGTCTAGGATTTTCTTGGCTTGTCAAAACCAGCCGTTGTGAAAAATATACATACAGGAAAAGTTTATTTACCTGCTCTTGGAGAATTCTGGGTGTGTCTTGTGTAGCCTGTCAAGTGTGCTGATGGCCTCTGCGATGACTGTAGACAAAAAACATCAGTTTTCAGTCAACAGTACATGTACATTGTAACAAGCCAGATTAAAACGGCTTCAAAATTAATGATTAATTCAAGGGGTGTTTTTAAAACAGATTCTTGGATGCAAGTAAGAGGGTTGTAATAGAGTGCCATTGCAGAAATGAAATTATCTCATCAACTCAGTTGAGCAGTAGATAAAATCTCACAAAGCTAGCTATAAGCATGACAAGAGAGCTTGCAGCTCCAGTTCTGTATGAATAATGAAATTATCTCATCAACTCAGTTGAGCAGTAGATAAAATCTCACAAAGCTAGCTATAAGCATGACAAGAGAGCTTGCAGCTCCAGTTCTGTATGAATAATGAAATTATCTCAACTCAGTTGAGCAGTAGATAAAATCTCACAAAGCTAGCTATAAGCATGACAAGAGAGCTTGCAGCTCCAGTTCTGTAGATTTTCTGACTCCATTATGGACACCACAGAGAGGGTTTCACCAAGTGAATAACATAGTTATTTCTGGGGAGTATCCCTCCTTAAGACGAAGGAGGAAAGTAGGCAATAAATTCCCATTTATTCATAATAAAAAAAAATTACTGTCTAGTTAGACTCATCCAAGATTGCTGAGCAAACAGCTGACCCACCTCTTACTGAATATACAACAGAATATGTGGCTTATCCATTGACAAAGGGTAATATGCTGACTTTTTTACTTAAATGCAAAAATTAGCAGTGCATGTTACCCCTTCCATGTGGGAAAACCACCAGAAATAACAAAAGTAGAAAAAACAAGGGTGTCAATAGACTAATCAATACCAGGATATTAAGTACTTAACCAACCTCTAATGAGCCTGTGCTGCCTTTTTCTCCCCTTGGACCAGGGTCCCCTTTCTCTCCTGGAGGTCCACGTTCACCCCTTTTACCTGTTGGCCCTCTTTTTCCTGCTGGCCCTTGGTCTCCTGCACACACACACACACACACACATACAAAAAAAACAGTAACAATGAGGCAAGATGGTGGCAAAGAATCACCAGTATTAATTCAAGGATACAGTAACTCATATAATGATTCAGAATAAAAGTGGAGCTAACCTTTGGGTTAGGGGGAAGGGGGGTGAATTCACCTCTCCATTTGTCAGAGACATGCAGTTTTTAACTTGAATAACCTAGACCAATAAAGCACTTGCCTGACCAGAAAACTAACAATTCATCATTCTCTCCCACCTCTTTGAGACTCAATGGAAAGTCTCAAATGGTGTCTTAAGTAAAGAACTTTGTGTATGCACAGGTGCACTGTTGGCTATGTTAAGGAAAAAAAAATTTTCTGTGCTAAATTAGCTCATTTGCCATATTACTTTTGGGTTAAAACCAAAGCTTCTGAAAAGCCTTGAGTAAAACTGGAAGTGAAGACAAGAGAACATCACATGACATCCTGAGACCCAGATTTCATGGTGCTTGAAACATGTCATCCTTAATAATGTGGTCTAAAACACATCAAAAACACCGAATATGGGACTAACTCAGAATAAAAAATAACTCTAACTTGAAAAATTTAGGCAAAATATTTTGTTCAGTGCTCTGATAATTCTTCTGACACAAGACGATTACCCTGAAAAAGAGCATGACTTGTCTAAAAGCTTCAGTCTGTTTTCCTAGGACCCTTACAGGGTAGCCTTAACTTCCTATGCAAGACCCACTGTGTTTAATAGAACAATGCTCCTACATTTCTTTCTTCATATTCCATATTCAGGTACCTGTGTCTCCTTTGTCTCCCTTATCCCCAGGAACACCAACACCTGTTGGACCTGGTTCTCCTTTCTGACCTTTGGGGCCTAAAAGATGCCAGATTTTAGTTGTATATGAGAGTACCATTATGACTCTGGCTAGGCACTACTTTTACACTAACAAATTTCACTCTCGCTTTTGATTCCTGAACTACTTTAAAATAATTTTTATGTGATTATTTTTCTCCTGGACCTATTTGAAAACCATGTATGTAAGAGTTTTCTGATAAAGAAAAAAAGCAATGGATATTTTGTATCAAGTACAAGACACAATAGAATTCCTGACCGATCAGAGAGTGTAAAACTCAATAATCACATGAATAATTGACATTATTTGGTGTTATTCTGTACCTGGACCTCCTGCAAGGCCTGGGACACCTGGAATTCCTGAAAATAAGGGAACAAAAATGTTTGACTTGTTTAACAAGTGTTTAATGGCAGGTACTCGGTCAATCTTTACAAGTTTGAAATGCTGATGTTTCCAGAGCTGACCCTCAAAGGAACAAATTCATGTGATTAGGGTTCATGTGAGTGTTTATGCAAAGCCCTGAAATTTGGTTCTTTAATATCAAAAATTGAAAATATAAAGTTCATTTTTGAGTCTGAAAAACTATTTTTGTCTCCCTACACCCTACATACATGTATTGCAATGGAATTGCATGCCCTTCTTGCACATGCAATGCTGTAATGCACATGAGCAGTAGTGTTAATGTATGATAAAATGCAATACTGATAAAACACAACAATCTCTGACACTCACCATGGCCTCCCTGAGGTCCCTCTGCACCCTTTGGTCCTGGAGGTCCTGGATCCCCTTGGGGACCCTGCTCTCCTGGTGGGCCTCTCATACCTGGCATAATGAAGAAATCACTCACATTGTCACCTTTATTGGAGGGTAGGTGCCTTAGTAACATGAGAGGCTGACAACAATTTTCTAAGACACAATGAGGTCAACAGGGTAATTGAGTCACAGCTTACCACCAGGTATCTGTACACAAAACACTGACAAACCAGTGTATGGAATGAATACTAAACCAAACATGGGTGGAGTGGGGAAGATTGGAAGGGAGGCAAATAGAGGAAATAAAGCAGGAAAACAAACTGAGCAAAGGCAAATGATATTGCCCCCCCCCCCCCCCTGCAACATCCCATTGGTTTAGTTATAAACTTGTCCTAAATACATCAGCCTCATTAATCCTTTGACTCCCAAAATTGATTGACATGTAACTTCTCCCCTCAATATCCATACTCTATTAATCTATTAATAATCTATTAATACTCTATTAATCCATCAAACAGGTAATGAGAATACTCAAACTTATTATGTAAAAGTTGTCATCTTGATCTACCACCATAATTCTCATAACTAATTTACAAAGAAACCTGTGACAGCCAGAGGGGAGCATTGACAATCAGATCTTGGGAAAAAGAGGCTTAGTAATACAATTACATGCACTTTATTTGTCTCATGATATAGTCAGTTCCATTGTGCATTGCCAGACAAGGTAACACATAACCAATCAACCTCAACACAGGATCCACACTGCAAGTGGGTACAACATGAGACAAACCATTGATGAGACCTCACTACAAAACAATATATTCATCATGACCAAGAACCACAACTAATACCACCTCTTGCAATCAACCACACCAACACTTATAAAATTTTTCTTACAAGGACTTTCAGCATGGTGAAAAGAATCCTTAACACTTTTCATTGTGTTGCATTCATAGGAAAAAAGTGCTTGCATCAATGCAGAGCCTGTTCTCAAATCTTCAGTACGAGATAAAAATTGGTTGTGCACATCAAAATGATTTCTTCAAGAAGATGACCCTTCTTTTAAAATAAAAATAATTTTATTTTCCATTGATGGATTCTTTGCTTTATGAAGCTCACTTTTTGCTTAACCAGTAAATTACCAATTCTAATTTGCGAGTTTCTGCGCCATCAGTTAAAATTGATGTCCAACATAAATGCTCATTGATATGCCAAGAGTTTATGGACCAAGTTTGACCAATTTTTGGAAAAATGTCGATGGAAAGCTACAGCACTTCTGAAATCTTGCTTTTAATTTTCTCAGTCTCAGCTTTGCTAAGAATCTGTAGAACTTTAAAAACAAGTAGTTTCTTGGAAAAACCACTTAAACTTTCAACATTTTCTGAGAAACCCATAAAAAAAAATAGCACTGAACACAGAGAAGACTATACAATGCCATGTACTTAAGAATGAAACAGAAGACATAAAGGCTGAGAAAATTCATTATTATTGACAAGCTTTGCCCTTAATATACTTTTCTTTTTTTCATTTTGTGTTGTAGAAATGGGAAAATGACAAATTAGACTCAGATCCTGTGAGTTCAGATTCCATCACAAGAATCATTAGACATCAAATGTTCGCATAAAAAGGTTATTACATTTTCCTACAGAGTTCAAAATGCCACTAAAATACTTCTAGCAAATAGATTCAAAGATTCCTAAGCCATAATTACTTACTAGAAAGACGAAACCTAAAAGCCTCCTGATCAAAGAGGCTTTTCAACAGAATACAACAATGCAGGTCAGTCAACCTGCATTTGACCAGGAAAAAAACTTCTTCACCAAGTGCCTGTTTATGGCTGGTGCATGAAGTTGCAAGCAAAAAGGGGTTATTCTAAAGACATCCATTTAACTTGATCTTTGCCCATTCATCCATCATCCAAAGCCACTAGTATCCTTTACTTAGGAAGCCTTGTGTAACTGAGCCTAAAACAAACATTAGCCTACTGCTGTGCATATTATGTAACATCAAAACCTACAGCCAAACGAGGCAAAGTAATAATGCATGTGATCTTAGACAACTCATGTTACAAAACCCTCCCTGACTTCTACACTGAGAGCTATTTTGGCCCAAGTGCGTGGTTTACAATACGTCAATAAAATGGCCTCTTCAAAAGTTGTGCAAGAAGTAAGTTAGAGTCAAACTGATATTCTAATTCTAAGAGAGACCATCAATGAGTTTTCCTTAAAAACATCTCTGTATTTGGAATTACAGAGAAGTAATAAGGTGATGGGAGGGAGAAAAAGATTAATTTGGAAATTATTTTTCGTTTAAATGAAATGTTTGACACGAGGCTGAGAATTGATACTCAAATCTTATTGGCAAAAGCATTGAATAATTACTAATCGAATTTTTTCAGCTTCCTCCATTTCAATTTTGGCTCCTTTTATCAAAAAAAAAATGTTAAGTCGATAATTAAATGGTAAACTGCTAGGTCCAAAGAATAAGCACAGTCTGCCCCACAAAAAAATGACTATTAGAAATAATCAGTTGAGGTAATCATTCCCATTTCTGACACAAGAAGAAAGAAAACTTAAACAAACAAACAAAGCAAAAAATTTAAATCCTGTATGCATCTTGCCCAAAAACTCAACTAACACACTGTCAGGGTGGCATAATCAACAGAAAAATTATTTTGAAAATTCTGTCAGTTCTCGCCACAACAAAGATTTATTCATTAACCCCTCTGACAAGATCCTTCATAAGCTGAAGATTTTGAGGTGATTACAGCAGACAGTTTTAATCCAACTGCAGACTGTTAATTAAACAAATACAAATTAACTCAACCCAAATCAATCCCATTGAGATAAATCTTGGCTTCTCTTATATGTTAATGGCTTGGCTTGAGAAAATAATGGAAAAATTGTTGAAAGACGTCATTGTACAATTTAATACTGCGATGAATGAGAGGGATAAAGCTGACAATTGCATGCAGAGTTGATAAAGAAGCTGTTGACAATTTCGCACACTTTCTGACTGAAGACTTGATGTCATCATTTTATAACATACATGTAGCAATCATTTTAGCTATTGAAATTAATGCTAGTCGTGCGAAGATGATTGAGAAACTTAACTACCATAATAACATTTGAGTTAGCTGCTAACTGCATGATTCCAGAGAATGACGTAGAAATTCTTGAGTAAATTTCCCTTCACCACAATTACATTCTACCCTTATTGACAGCAACACTATTGTTATCTTCCCACCAATTTGAAAAACATCATGTACAATTCAATACATTAAATTCAAGACACCGTGCTGTTTTTAAGGCTAATTAAAAAATGAAAGTCATTAATGAAACTCAATCGCAACCACTTACTGGAAAACAATTGCTCATTGTGTGGGAAAGGTAATGAAATTCTAAGTCTTTAACAGCTCACTGAATGAGACACTAATTTAGAGAACATTTCAACACGAAAACAGATTTCGTCAAGACTTATCATCTATGTCATTGCTAGCTCCTGGGCATGTGTGTGTTGACTAACAAAAAAATTAAATTAAGCTGTGCTAATCAATCCCAGATTCACGAAGCAATCAATATTGTACAAAAACAAAGACAACAAAATTAAATTGAACAAATGACCAAACTTGAATGAATTGTATTGAATTATGTGCATGTTATGGTAAACAAATTTTCTTTCAAAAAAAGGACATATTCTATTGTGTTCTTAAGGTCTTTGATCAAAGGTAACTTATCACAAACAGACATTCTCAATTTAAAAATAGAATTTAGATTAGAGAAGGTTACTCTGGCTTTCATCCAACCAAGGAAGCCAAATTAGTGATTATTCTAAATTTTTAGATATTCCCCAACTCATCACAAATTTGTCATTTTTCCTATAACTTCATTCCCATGCTAAGAGAATTGTGGCAGCTATAAATGTTAGCCTCCTTCAATATTTCTCATACTACACAGCTATGGAGATATTCATTACCCAGTATTGATTACAGTGGTGTAAGTTTGCCTGCTTCAATTTCACCAACATTCTTTATGGCCTTTTGTTTTCAATACAGTGAGCTTAGGTTGCTAAACTGATTTTTTTTGTTTATAGAACTGATTAGAGCTGTATTACAGCCCAGTGAGACCTGATACTGGTAACATGATGCATGAGAATGGAAACAACACAAACATGAAAAAATAGGAGAGGTCCACAAAGAACAAGAGACATTGTCTGTAAAACTCTAAGAAAAAAGCACAAAATGGTTTAAATTAAGCCTTGCACTGGTTCTGTGCGCAAAAAAAACAAAGTAAACCAAAACAAAAACAAAACTGTTTAATGCAAAATGAAAAAAAAAATTTAAGATGAGATAGAAAAGACAAGTGAGACAAATCTTTCATTCACAAAATTCCTTGAAGATAAAGTCCCTTATCAAATTTATCAAAAACTCTTAGCCACAAAATCCAAATTGCCATCAACAGGTACTCTTTAACTTAACAATATCTATGCATTCATCACCTTGCAAACGAAGGTTGAAAAGCACCTCTCATGTTCTGAAGAAAGGACCTGAAACCATGTTTTAGTAGCACCAAACAAGAATGCATTAGAAAAACAAGCAAACCTGAGTCAGCTCATACATTAGTGATGCCTACAAGTCATTTGTCAGTCTGGAGACAAAACATTCCAGAAGAACAAATGAGCTAAATCAAAATATTTGACCTGTGGGTGATAAGCATCAGATTAAACACCTAAACATTTCAGGCAACCATTAGGAGCACAATATGAACTCAAAATACAGACTTTTGTACTGCTTCAAGATAGCTTCTTAAAAAATTGATGCCACTTTAAGAAGCAGGCACTGAGACAAGACAATTCCTCTTACAGAGAGTTGTGTGCCCATAGGTTACAAAAGTTAAAAACTTTTACAAACTGTGTGTTGACCGTTAAATATTTAAATCATGGCAAGAATGATTTGTTCATTCATCAAAAGAAATTTAACATTTGATCAGTGTCACATCGAAATAAATTTCTATCAATCAATCAACAAAACTTACAAAACAAACACCTAATAGACCATGCAGGTTGCCATAAACACCTAATTAAATCAAGTCAGAAGCACCTGCCTAATAAACTCTCCACAAGTATGACAACATCAATAAACTTTCAAGTTGACAAACAGTGTGAACATAAAAAAAAATTATTAACTGGTGTTTGTCTTTAAAATACATAAGAGTCTCAATACAATACACAGAGATACATGCCAGATGGTAAAGACAACTGGCACCAAAAAATAAAACACGAAAATATTAGAAGCAATCCCTTGAAAACACACATCATTAATACATCCTTCTGCTTCATCATAGCCGGCAGCTACTTCACTAAAAGCTTCCTAGAGACATGATGTCAATGACACCCACTCAATGTTACATCTACATCAATGACACACATGCATCCAATCAAATTGAAATGTTGAACAAAAAGAAGTGATTGCCAGGCAACTGTGTTTACTGTATGAAAATTAATAAAAGACGGAAGTTGGACTCTAGCCAGTGGAACTCATTTTTTTTTTTTTAAGAAAATGTGTTCAGAAAATGAAAGAGGGATTAACATTCTTCAAATAGAAGAATAAAATTGCAGTCAAAAATCTGTGGCTCAAAGCCTGGTCTGATTTCAGTTAGTGCATAGAGAGCAATTTCATGGCTAATTCTAAACCAGTGGTGATTCTTTCTGACATGAAAATCTTGTATTTAAAACTTCTTCTTCAGTGTGGTTGTGGTTCTTAACCCTTTAACTCCAATGGGTGACCAAGACAGAGTTTTTCCTTACAATATCAATACACCATCAACCAGATAAGTGATGAGAATAAAGAAAAATATCAATTTGGGGATAATAAGTTGACCAACTCTAAATTCTCTGAACTAACATTATAAGAATTGTATGATTGACAGTAAAGAGAATTACAATTACGATCTGAGAGTTACAGGGTTAAACCATGGCACTATAGAGGTGTGAAGTGGGTATTACAAATGAAAAGCTTAAAAAGGGGACTACATAACAAGACCCACAGCACATTCAAAGTCCAAATCGATCCATGCAACACAAAAATGACACTGAAAAAAAAATTCAATTTGAAAAAAAAAAAAAAGTGTAACAATTAAATAATCCCTCAGATAATCATCTCCTTGCACAACAATTAACTTAAGAATTTTTGTTTCCGAGCGCTTTTGTCTTTCTGTTTTCCCAACTAAAACAAAGGTTTTCCTTATGCAAATTGACCTACAGAATGGCAAGTAACATTAGCCTGGCCTACTAAAAGTCTTCCACAGTAGTTCATCTGCAGTACTAATTGCAGCATTTCCCATCTTTCAACAATGACTGTATTTACATGAGTAATTTTCAAGCCGCTTAGAAAATTTTGGCAAATAATTTATGCAATAATTTTAAGCCACCAAACCAGGTAGCCTGGGAGAGTCGGAAATTAACTTTGGTTAATTGCGGTTACTAATCTGATAAGGCTGGAAACAGAACACCAGGTCCATTTTTATTTTTCTCATGATGCTGCAAAACAAGACTTCGTGATCTTAGAGGCTTTCCTTCTTCAAATGATCCAAGGAAGCAATTTCAAATGTAAACAATTGTTCTTTCTTTTACCCTTGGAAAAGCAAAACAATTGGCTTCATGACCACATGGTTGGCAGCTTCCCTCAGGATATTCAAACTTCTCATTTGCTAACAATACCTCATCACACCTCTTTGAAGAACTTAATAATTTTACTTTTGAAAACATTGGTCCATCTAAGATTGCTTTACTAAGTCTATACAACTAAACAACTTCAGGATTGTTATACAAGACAGCCAATGTTGCAAAAAATATCACCTGCAGTTTACGACCTGGAACAATTAAAGTTTTCAATAGGAAAGATTGACAAGATTCTTTACTTAACAACTGAGAAACTGCTACTTTAAGCTTTAATGCAAACTACTCATACTCAGAGTGAAATTGATCATCTCTCTCAATCTTTATTTCATGCATTGCACCTATCAAACCTCCTATTCCAACTACCAGCAAGACATGATGAACAAAAGAAAACATAAAGAAGTGAAATGGTAAATTGTATGAGCCCATGGAAAACAAAACATGTTTTCCCATCCTTGAGAATTAAACCACTATTTCAGACATTTATACAGTTCTCTTCAGAGAAATTTATTGATATCACAATTCTTGCAAAGTGGCAAAATCAAACCACACAGAGTCAATTTCTTTCTAGGAAGTGCCTTGCACAAGCTTTTTTTAAGAAACAAATTAAGTCCTGCTCAACTGGTATAACTAATAAGTTGTTGGCAGAGCAACAGTTAATTTGTATGTAAATTAACTTTCATTGTGTCAAATTCATTTGTCAAAACAATTACATCACTCTGCGAACATGTGGAATTGCCAATGTTCCAAATTAGTAGCCTATGTTTCAGTCTTTCCTTGTTCTGTTGATGACAAACAATAACAGAAACTATACAAATCACAGCTGTTTGTTTGCTAATTTCAACAAACACTCAGTGAAAATGGTTTCCAATGAAACAATCCAAATAGGAGACAAAATCACACATCTTGTTACAAAATATTTTTACAATACTGGTTTCTGGAACAACTAAAAATTCTCCTTCACAACATAGTGAAGAGCAAGGCTAAAAACAAATATTCTCTCCGGCGACTTTCAATACCATTTCTGATATCCTGAGCTAAATTTATCTATTTTTGTCTGGCATTTTAGATAGTAGACACATAAGAGATCTCACAATCAACATCAAGTCTACAAAAAAAAACCATAAAAAGGCCTAGAAAACGCAAATTTCTAGAGTAATTAATATCTTTTCTACCTCCTAATAATGCACTCATAAAGTCTTCACTTATTCAAAACTCAAAAATTCTGGTGCTCACTAGTAACCTATATAAACAATTCATTTATAGAGGAATCTTGCAAATTTCACATTGCAGACATATCTTAGACATACAATTTACAACAAGTAAGCTAACAAAATTTTAGTGGACATCATTAAACATCAATCACACACTGTCCCAATTCATATGCAAGCATTTTGTTTTTCAGTTAGCAATTAGCCTGATTATCTCCGAATGGATCTAAATAGAGCGACTTAAGAGATAATAAAATTATTGAAAATGTATGTTAATAATGCAACACCTGTTGGTAGAGAGAACTGGCAAAGGTACAAAAGAACAGACTAGAAGGAGGAGGAGTAAAGGTGTATAGTGGAAAACAAAACCGCATTATGGAAAGAGAACTCAACTCACGACAGAAGTTTCTATTTTATCCATTTTCCGACTGCCTAACCTCAATCATAGAACAATATACTGAAATGTTCCTTGCAGGAAATTGTCAATACCTATAGTTTCAATAACTGTCAGTTGAATTGGTTTCCTATGACTGCGGAGTTTGAAAAAGGAAGCGGTAAAACTCTATTTAAAGGCAACGATGGCCACTGATTACGAAAAATTTCCGTGTTTTTGGAAACGGTTCAAGTTTTCCTCAGAGTTAGCTCCCAGCCACTTCAAAAATTCGATATCTGGTTACGCGTGACAAAATTAACTTTTCAGCAGAAGAAAGGTAAAATTATTGTGGTTATCATAGCTATGTGCATAGATTAATCCTCTGTGGTCAACGAACGTTTCACGTGTGACGAAGGGTAATTGGTATTCGCTTTTACACACACAGTACCATTCGCAAACCAGCGGATGAGAAAGAAGATCTTTATAAAAATGCTGAAGAAGTTTTAACGATCAATATTCACAAATTATACTCCCGATGCTGAGATCAATATGCAATTCAGTGACATTGGGTTCTACTTCAGTAAGTTCGACAAGTAAATAAGGGAAGGCGCTACGTGAATTAAATCACTCTATGCGTAACAATATTGTACAAACTGAAACCAATTCCTCGGCTTCACAGCGCGGAATTCTAGCTTCAAACAACGACAGACAAAATTACAGAAATATTACTTCCAAAGTTCATTCGATAACCTTATGATTTCACTTTCGAACATAGCGGAGACTAAAATAGCCCTGTCGAACCTAGACATTCCTTTTCCGATGTATGCTGAAGGAATGAATGAAAAGCTTAACCATTTGGCAGCATTTTGATTCACGGTCAATCACATCATTCGACAACATATTTACTGATAAAATACGCGTTCGAAATGGTGGAAAACGGAGCTCTCTCAAGCACGTATTACATATTTTAACCACTCACAATCTGTGCCCATCACAAGATTAATGAAGAACAAAACTTACATAAACTTACCTTGTGGCAGTTTACACGCAGTACAAAATGTCGTTCTTGCCCGAGTTTCGGTGCCGAAAAATTGATGCACTTCGCGTTTGGCCATTTTCTTTAAGTACTCACGAGTACATTTGTTCACTTTGCAATTCTTTTTCCTTGCTTCGGTAAATGCTGGCCTCGTTGGATCTGTGTGCGAAGTACTCCTCCGCGAAATGTGGATTGACGGCATGCTCTGTTTAGAACGCGAAAAAAAATTATTCTTCAAATAAGCATCTCTCGGATTACACATCAAACATGGAAAATGAAGTGAAGAGGTGAAATCGCACACCAGTGTTGGAACGCAAAGCCGACGTCTTTTACGTCGGAATACGTTTAGTGTTCATTTGCTTTCAATTCTCCCGAGATATTACGATCAGTTGGCACAAACAAATGGCACGTACCTTCAGAAGAGTCGGGGGAGATGTAACATTCGTTGGTTCGGCAGGAAGCGCCGATTGACTCAAATTGCCTCGTAGAGGGGCAAATTTTGTTGGTTGTTCGACCACAGACGATTCAATTTTCTCTAAACGCGTTTGTAAGGTCTGTAGTTGTATAAATACAACCACGAATAGTACAACGAAAACAATATTAAGCAAAAATGATAGGCATAGAAGATTCGACATGCTTAAGCCGAAACTCTTGCAAGTACAATTTCTCCGCGACGAACCCAAGGTGTGCTTGACTATCGTCTCTTCCTTCGGACACTCCATACTTCCAAATGGAGATCAAACCACGTGTGAATGGCGCTTGAGCACTTTTCCACTTTAAAACATCCCTGCCGAAGCTACAGTCTTCCATACGAATAACAACTCCACCGGAAAAAGAAAACTCGGCGATCGCGAAAGCGAATCACACACTTCCTCTTCGCTCTGTCGTGTGACTTACAACTAGTCCTGGTACCAGTCAAGTTTGCGTACCCTCAGCTCGCGCCAAAATTCTGTTGATAACAATAGCCAAGCGTACGTCAGTATTCGCGGAACAACGTCCACGTGTGTATCCGATGAAAACAACTCACTGCCAAAACATAGGCGCCCTCCACCAATCACACCACGCACTGGGTGGATAACAATCTCATATAAATAACCGGTGATTGGTGGAAAACAATAGGCCTGATTCATTTCACACTTGTGGGCCAATAGCATTGTTGGTTCTATGGCGATAGAAAACACTTAAAACGGTTTATTTAATTGATCAATTGTCATTCAAATTCATCGCTGCTGACGGGTCACAGAGCTGAGTGATTTTGCAGAGGAAACTGAAGCAATGCATGAGATTTTAAACGATTGCGGGACCTGAGCGTGAAACCCTCTACCAGTTTAGCACATCCGCTCGCGGTGTGAATATCTTTGAACTCAATCATTTGTAAGCGAAATTGTCATAGCCTTGACCCAAGGAGGCCAAACAATTGGATGGGTGCCAGAAAAGCACATGGAATTTATTAACTTAAGCTATTAAGAAATGGCGTGACATCTCTGTGTCTTGTCGACCATTGCATCGTAAAGCGGTGAAGTCATATTATATGGGGGTGCAACCTTATTGACAAACATTTGAGGGCGTTGCCGATTGATCTACGAAGCGATAGTGAAATCTGTTGTAAACTCCCTCTCGCTTACTCACTTTAAGCTTGTTTCACACGATCGAACGAAATGTAAACAGCCAAAACAACACGAGATAAACAGGAAATTGTTAATCAAGTGTTTTAGAGGAAATGACAAAACATCTTTGTGATCTTGTCGATTTGCGTGTGTTGCCCAATATTTGTTGAGCAAATTCCTCGAGAGTTGTGCAGGCAAAAGCAGTTTCACTCGAGCCGTGACTGGAAAAGCTCGAGAAATGTGATGATCCTCCCACGGGCAAACTTACTTCCGATCTGTGCCACAAGGGCGGAAGTCCATAGAGGCACGCGTTGAGGAATTTTGAACGGCTCTCATCAATCACAGTCAGAGAAAACCAACTCCACTTTGCAAAGTTGTCCAGCACGCGCGCGCGCACGAAATGTTGAACTTGTGTACTCTGTCGTGAAAGGAAATAGATCGACCTTATTGTATTGAGTTCCGACAGGCAACTAATACACCGGTTCTGAATGATGGCAAGCATCATCACTGAAGGGAAAAGGATAGATTCCAAGTTTATGCCTTGAGTAATCTTAATCTAATCTTTATTCGTAAAAACAATAACAGATGAAAATTTACAGGAACCTTGTGACAGAACAGAGACGCTTACAAAGACACTATCATAATCCATGTGGCTAAATTCGGGAAAACAACTCGACAATTCACAACAATCAAACTCCAAAGTTCGGAAATACTTGAAGTTGAAGACAAACGAACTGGTAAATGAAAAGTCAAGAATCTTGACACAAATCCGTACACAAAAGATTCCTTTTTATCGCAGTAATCACATCTCTATAATTCACGGGGTCTGTTTGTGAAACACAAGCAAATAAAAACTTTCTGCAAACGAACACAGCGCTGTTTATTTTGGCATCGATATCAAACAGATTAATCCACAAGTTCTTGGTGGAACTGTCCTTGATTTAGCTCAAAAGTTGATTGTTGTCGTCAAAGACCTCCTCTTACCATAACCTGTGAGACATTGTTAATTCTCAGCTAAAACAAGCGGGCACGACAGACGCTCAGAAGCAGCTCATAGGCCTGGTCATGCTATGCATCGGGCGATAACAGGTTTAACGGAATAAGCATGTTTTCATGCCCCCCTGAACAGGACAGATCGAAATAAAGCTATTTTGAAGCAGGCAAAAAAAATAATACAGGATACAAGTGAAAATTCGATCGCTTTTTCGTTTCCATCATCGGTTCCGCACCTAGCTATGAAAAGGTTGAGATAAATTGTGAAATCAAACTACTTCTTTCGTGATCTCAACACACCATTTATGTATCGTTAACGACGTTATGAATCCTGGTTATTATATGCGAACTGCTAATCCCTTTGTAGACGTCTAGGAATCGTTATTTCTAACAACGCCGAAAGGAAGCACACCACGCAAGATCTCCGTTCCAAAATTTCGGGCAGCCAAAAAGGTAATGACGATTGTTTTGCGCGCGATTCCTTCTAGCTTTCCGGCACACGCCCAACACACCATGGAGGAATGGTAACTTGAAAACAAGATCTACAATAGACTTCTATACGCTTTTCAGGTCGGTATTTTTCACCTGAGAAAGTGCGGTACCCCGGGTACCCAGGCACGTACTATTTCTACGCCTGAACACCCGACTTTGACATCTATTTATAGAGGTAATAGTTTCATTCAAAGCTGGATTCATTTCTTGGCACTATACTATTAATTTCCTTTCCTTTCAACCAGACAACCACGACGACTTGTTGAGTTTTTCATCAATTGAATCTCTGAACCGCAACAATCATCCTCTTTCCCTAATCTTGAGTACAAAACCGCGCAAAAATACGTGCAAGCTTACTTACTTCCTATCTACGATAATTAGCACTGAATGGAGGAAGGAAAATTCGTCAAATAGGATTCAACCGGATAAAAAGCCAAGGAATAACTTGATGATAAAGATTACTGAACACTTGACTCAGTAAAAGATATGATAAGAAAACACGATTAAAGTAAACCTATGGGAAATATGCGGCGCTTAAAAGATGACAACTTTATTAAATTTTACGAAAATCGTGCTATAAATAACAATTATAGCGTGATATTCTACAAATTTTTAAGACAAATTTCAGCTATTCGCGAAGAATTGAAAACATTTATGATTTACTTCGAATGTGGGAGAAAAGTTTGCGGAAGAGGTGTGACTGGTATACAACGTGTTCACTCACAGTAGGACCAAAAAGACAAAAAAAAAAAAAAAGCCTTTACAAAAGTATTAATTGACACATGAGCAGTCACTAGTCTCATGACTAAAATCACCCCGCTGTTTAATTTATGGCAACACAAGAAAACCGCTCAACAGGGTGAATGAAATGTCATTTGTACACAAGATTAACATTTACATTTACAATGGTGAGGCTTTTGTGTAAATAAGGTTTAAATAGATCCACAAGGAGCAAGGCAGGTCACCAACTGCGCTCAGTAGTAGAAGACACCGTAGGCTGCCACGACGCAAAATAACGTATCCTATGAAAAGAGAGAACAAAACAAGTAAAGTGAGGGTTTCAGTTAGAAAATGACCGCATTAACTAACAGCCACCTGCTTGGTTAACAACGCCTCTGAGCAATAGTTGGTTGGGTTGTAACTTAAGGGTGCTCTGTTTTGCTTGTAAGTCAATCTAGGTGGTGGCACTTTGCCAGAATAATGGGTTCCTGATGAGGAACAATAGCGCTGACACGAAGAGGAACTCATAAACAAGCAAACAAGAGCGTGATTACGAAATATGAGACGCATCATTCAGAAGAAAACAAATCGCAAGAGGACTTGGTTCTTTTTCTTCCTTTTTATTTTTTCGTACAAGTAATGTACTTGAAGCAAACTGCTCTGTTTAAAAGCAAAGCATCTTTCTGTAGAAGACCAAATAAAACGATCGTATTTTTTAGTTCATATCTGAAGCTGTATTCTCAAAAAGCGCCTCCGCCTTTTGCCACAAGTTGCTTACTCTCATGTACGTTGCCCAATTCGGTAA
Organism: Pocillopora verrucosa; assembly: GCF_036669915.1. Lineage (NCBI taxonomy): Eukaryota > Metazoa > Cnidaria > Anthozoa > Scleractinia > Pocilloporidae > Pocillopora > Pocillopora verrucosa. Next base: position 7,738,091 of record NC_089317.1, read on the forward strand.
AGAGTTAGCCATTCCCGCAACCAATCAGAACACTGGATAAAAACTCGCACGCACGGGCTGACGTTCTATGCTGACGTCACGTTGCTAACCATCAATTTACGGGCTTGGCGAGCTGTCTGAGGCGGTACGTATACTTGTACCCACTTGTGAACCGTCATCAATCCAAAAATATAAAATATATTACAATTGAAGAATACAAAGAGAGGTTCTTGTATGACAAGGGCCCGCCGACAGCAGACTTCACCGCCTTTTTAATTAGGCTGCTTCCGCATAATACAATTTTGTCCCTCAAAGGAATATCACTGAGAAATTTTACGAAAAGCACGACCGCGCGCGCCAAAAGGAGCGCGCACTGTATAGAATAAACTTATCTTCTTAGCCATGGTAGAAATCTAGGCTACGATAATGACTTCGAGATTACCACTCAACTAGACTCAAAGTATTATAACTCAGAGTTCACAGCCTTGAGTACTTTAAATTTGATCCTGAAGAAAGCGGCTTGCGACAATGTTGCTGTACCTTTGCTGAATCGCAACTCAAATATTTTACTATAAACTGCACCACTACAGAACAATTAGCCGATGTACCAACCTAGGCTCAACCTCTTGACGAACGATCTGGAAGCTTGGCTTTCTAAATGCCTATTCAGAGAAAATTCATTATTCAAAGCCGAACGAAGCACTTAGTTCAAGGGTCGCTTCGGAGAGCAATCTCGTCTGGCAGATATTTCCTCTACCGCTAAAACAACGGAGATAGATCACGCCCTAATCCTTACTTGAGAGAGATGTTACGAAACTGCAATGCACAGGCCTGACACCAAATGCAACGTCTTCCTTTTGAGCCCACAGGGAAAAGAAAAGATCACGAGCATAACTAAAAGTTCAGCTTGCATGGCCGATGTATTTTCGTAAAACAGACCAACATCGGCCTAAGCAGGCTTGCCTTGCCTTCGGCTACGGCGGTACAAGCCTTTATAAACAATATAACTAAATTACACGTTCACCGCGCTCCGCCAAATGAATATATTTGCGGCAAGATGAACGAGCATTATCATGAGGTGAGCCAGGGCGTGTGACACGCACGACATCCACGCAAACTGCACGTACCGTCCACGCAGCTCGAGTTACTCAAGGGAAGGCGTACATCATGTGAGAGTAGCTTCTCGAGATGATGTCGGGTCGCTAGGTCAAGGCCTAGTACCCAAACACAGATCAGTTTTCGATAATAGGCGTGTGTGGGTTGAATACTACTTCTGGACTCTCCGCTATAGTAAGGGCACTGCATACTTGGCCCATTTCTTTCTTGCAACACATAATTACATACAACAGAGTAAAGGACAGCACTTAGTAACTGTTTAATCTTTTTTCTTCCTTTGCAACATTCTTTCAATTTGTATCATTCGTAGATTGCCATATAAAAGAGGGTTTTTTTGCTTTTGAAGACGAAAAAGAAGTTGCTATAAAAACAGGAAGAGATATCATATTACTCATGCTATGTGTTTCTAAGATTAACAGCGCTAAAAAAAATTGCACCAGGACTGATAGCGCACCAACAGCGCCCTCATACAGCTCAATAAACCACCGCAGGCGTACAGCAAACGTATCACTATCGTTCAGGTCGAGGTTGATTATATTTTTAAAGCCCTTTCCGGAACGAACAAAAGAGTGCAATACGTGGAATGATTCCCCATGGTGAAACTACAGTTAGTCTGACGCTGAACATTTCAGGAGAAAACCGATAATTTTACTTCTTCCTGACTTCAATAATGCTAAAACTTCCCAATGTATTTTACTAAAAATTTGAAATTATAGTACTAGCACTGACAATATCATGTAACAAAAACATAATTCCCAGGTTGACATTTCGACATCTACGAGCCCCCGAGCCAACTTCGAGACGGAAAACAACACTTGTTATGTCTAATAACCACGAGATCTTGTGTCTAGTTAATGTGAACCAAAACTCATTATCTACCACAAGAGATCGCGTAGGAAAAATGGCGACAGCCTCAATAAAGGAACGAGTGGCCTTGATTCACAAACAAACCATCATATTTTCACGAGACACGTGCTCACGGGCACGTGTAAGCACGCTTTCGAGATTGATTTCCCGCCTAAACAATACAAATTCAGAAAAAAAAAACAGGTCTTTAAGATATAAAGCTTTTTTTTTTTTTTTAATAGAGAACGGTATGAAATACAGGATGCAGATACTCCCCATGGCACCACCGTTGTGAAACTGACCTCGAATAAAAGCTATTGCTTTATCCATTTCTGGTAACCATTCTTGGAGAGGGTGTGGTCTCTCAGGAATTGCTTGTAGACCAAAATGAATGAACGCAACAAATCGACTGAAATTTATAGATAAATTTTCAATGTTTGAGATTTTCTTATGAAATAAAAATCACCGTAGTGAGACAACAGCGATACGTATTTTCAGTGATAAGGAGGTTCAAATGCAGTATGACATGCACTATTTTTTTCCAAATTTTATGTCCTGTTATTTAATCTCTTTGCAAAAGCACCTTCCAACCAATTCCTTTTTTGGTCTTCTTGAGACGCACACAGCAGTGTACCGGAAAACACTCCTCTTTTCTTTTGTTTCTGATCTATTTTTCGTGAAATACTTTCACATCGAAATCACGATGTAAACATAACGTTAACCTGCCCTTCAAACTCACGTGTAACGTTCTTCAAATGGAAATGAATAAATACCTTGACTTGTTTTTTCACGATGGAAGCAAGGTCTAACTTTCCTAAGCCAAAAACAATAACGTACGAGTATCAACCGGTTATCATAAGGTGTGTGCATCTAGAAATGCTGTACGTCGCGATTTTGGGCAATATGCAATTGCAAATGTTCGTTTTCTTTTGTCAAATGTTACCTTGGCTGTTAATTCAAGATAATGATCATACCGGCGAAATGATTAAGCAATTTGCGACGGACCAACATAAGCTGAGGTCTTCAAATAGGATTCAAAAAATAATTTGATTGACCGAAGAAAGTTCAACCTTTGATCAGCGAGTCGATATTCCAATCACACTCAAAGTTGAAGAGAGAGATGTTTAATTTCCGAGTTGTACCGGCTCCCAAGCAACGCAAACAGGAAAACAAACTATTCAGAGGTGTGTTCAATAATGCAGAAAGTTGTCTGAAGAGAGCAGCGGGGGTGCTTGAATACAAAGAAAGAGCTCTAAACAAACTTCAAATGCGCAAAGAATTGAGACATACAGTTGGATTAATTGTTGCTGTCAGCTGTTGGCTTCGGGCAAGAAACACAATGATACTTTATAACAGAGAAGGGAAAGACTTAGAGTAGGTAAAAAACAGGGTAGGGGAAAAAACAGAGTACGGAAACAAACTTAAAATGCGAATAGAATTGAGACACACAGTTCAATTAATTGTTGCTGTCAGCTGTTGGCCTTCGGGCAAGAAACACAATGATACTTAATAACAGAGAAGGGAAAAAATTATCGCGGTTTAACAACACAATGAACTTAATTTCAGGATTAGTTGCAACAAGGTTCTCATAAGTAATCGTGGAGATAAGAATACCGCCTGAAATCAAGATAAAACGAGAAAGAAAAAACTCACCGATTTCGCTCTTAGCGGGGGAATGAAAACAGCGACGCGACTCAGATTGAACAAATTGTACTGAATATGGAGTTAAGAATTACGTTTCTCCTAATCATATAATTTTTTCTTTCGATCGAGAGCAGCAGAGTATCTTGGTCATCTTGAACTTCGAGCATATGCAAAAACAGGTGTACGCTTATTCAATGTTCCGTTTCACAAGAAGTTTTTAGAAACTTCCATCGATTAACAATAACAAACTGCGACAAAAACAACCTCGAAAATAAAAGTATAATATTATTTGGAAAAGGCAATTTTTCTACGGGTTGATTTTTTATCAGAAAAAGGTTGAAAATCCGCAAACAAGTAATCAACGGATTATACCATCAGCCTAGCCACCGCAATTACGGAAACGTGATCCACAAATCTGTTCACAAGGAAAAACGCGCTTACAAATCAAAGCAAACACCGCTCGCTTCGCCTCGTGGCGGGAGCGTCTTCGCAAAACACACGTGTTTGCGTTTCATGTCCTGAGTCCAATATACAAAACGTCAAATTAAACCTATACAAAACACGCAGCAAGGCGAACCCCATGCGCGGATATTTCTTAAGGATATGCTCTGGTGCCAAGCGCTCCTGCGCATTTTACCATGATGTGCATCAAGCCCACTGTTTACCTTTTACGTCAGAAGTCGAGAATATATTGGGACGCTCAAAGAATACCGAAGTATTTTGCCAAATGGGGCTAATTATCTCCTATACCTCAAACCTCTTTTATCTCTTTATTTCACCCACATGAAGAGTTAATAGGCTAAAATCTCGTCGACACTGCTCGAGCTGAACATGGAGAGCAAGGACGGTTTCTCGCCCCCAACCGCAGAGGATGATTAAATTCCACCCTAAAGTAAGGTCGTGGGAATAACCCGTGAGAAAAATAGACATGTTGGATACAGAGGCTGCGTCATTCATCTTATTCTGTTTTATTAGCAAACACACCTGTCTTGGCTTGGCTTGCATTGTTTCACGCGCGCAGTGTTTATATAACAGTGACCGGCTGGGCAGTTGTTGATCGCCCAGCCGTAACAGGATTACGCCGTCTCGAAAACTTGCAAATTCACTTTCTTCCTCAGCAATACCGCAAAACCCTCCACGCCGACAGTTGATTGACCAATCTCCAAGGACCGCTTGAGAAAAACGACACGAATGCCTCAAACATCACGCGGAAAGAAGAATGGATGTACAATTAATTTCTGAGCCCAATAAAAGAACGGAAAAGGGAAACAACACCGTGGACAAAGGCTCGTTACGCAAGAGGTATCTCAAGTCAAGCGACATATCAGTGAAAAAGTCACTTGGGGCAATGCAAGGCGTTAGTAGTTCAATAATTACCTAGCGGCTACGAACATTAGGATTTTATTGTCCGTCGACGCCTATCTCGAACTGTATCTTTAGGCGTCGTTCTCACATCCATCTCTAAACGTGTTCACTACTCAATTAAATGTACTGTCACGTAACAATTTTGGCTGATAAGCAAAATTGTAATACTGCGCGATATTTAGCGTTTTCGTGCAGGCAGCACCACAGGAAACTGTCTACTATAGAAACTAAGTTAATTTCGCCCAGACAAACACTCCAATTAACGGTCGCTACAAGGGGGCCGAATGGCAGTAAAAGCCCACTGTAAAATCCCAAATTTGTGATCGCCAATAGGCAGTAAACCACAGCTCTGCGAAAACACAAAAGAACTCGCCGTCTAAACCGCTTGGCAGGAAATAAGAATGAAAACAAAGCGTATTTTTACAACACAATTAGAACAATCCAGCTGGGTCGACAAACACCTGCTAAAAAGGCAAAAGACGCACTCATGCGTCCAAATTAAACCTCTGCTTTGTAAAGTTGTTTTTAAGAAATGTTGCCTTTGTTTGGGAAGGGGGCACGGCCCTATTTCAATCACAGTGCACTAGGTACTTTTTTGCGAGATAATATTACACTCTTCGGTCGATTTTTCCATTATTCTCTCGCAGTAAAAACTCGCCAAAAGTTAAACTAACAAACCTGGTTTCCATTAAACTATGCCCTCGAGTTCTGTCAACAAATTATTCGCACAGGTGCGCCTGGCGAACTGAATAACAGGTCACGTCCGAGAGGAAAAGGAGGTTCTCTCTTCCTTGAAAATTACTATTAGATCATTTTACTATAAAATCTCTATCAAAAACGGTAGAAAGATACCCCTGTTGTAGAGCAATGCGTATGCGGCTATGCTTAGGGCGTAAATATCCCAGATATGTCAGCCATGGTAATAATAGGTCGAAATAGGATAAGTTAGTTATGAAATTTCGAACACACAGGCGCTATTTTTTAAATCGAAAATTGACCCAGCCAAAAAAAGAAGAACTCTTCTGAATTTCACTGGAAATGCGTGCTTTGGGAACAAAAAGTTCAAAGAATATTTTATCTTCACTGATTTGGATTGTTTTAAGATGGAAATTGAGACTGTAAGAAGGGGATGTGTTGATTGACTCGCTTTTCAGTGCAGGAGAAATTGTGTGTCAATAAACTTTAAAGGTTAGACACTTGATTCAGTACAAATTAATGAATTTGGAGTAAAAAAAAACTGCCTCGCAGTCAATTTACGTTATCAAATTTAAGCATGCGAAATAGGTTTGGTCGGATTCGGCAGTAATTTATGCAAAACACAGCGAAGCTGTTTAGGGCAGAGAGCAAAGTCTGTCGACGAGTGAGACCTTTTCCGCGGGGCAGTAAAATAACTCAACCGATGTATTATCTGTTGAAAGGAAGAACTTGACAAAGACAGGGTTAATTAACAGAACGCCCATGAAAATAACAGCGAGAAAATTGGTACGGAGTAAAACTGTTATGTTAAATGACTGCAGTCTCGTAATAGCTTGCGATTGACTGTGTCTCCTTACAAGAGAAAGCAGGGAAATGCAAGAAGCGAGATAAAAGTAGGTGAGTAGCAAACTATTGGTGTTCACTGTGTAGGAAAAGATATAAAAAGGTTTGTAGTTACGCTTTTGCAATACAGCAGTGTGCTGTTAAAGCAAGAGGAGGAGGAGGAGTTTAGAAACGGGTTACCAGCAAGGACCTACTCAAATCAACATTGTAAGCAAACGAACAAACCGGATGCTTTCTTTTCGATTTTAAACAGAAATGATCCTCTACCCTGCTGTTTCGAAGAAAAACGTTATCACGTACAACATGAATAATGACACTTCTGACATTGTATTTTTAAAATGAACAGTGCATGCGGAGAATATTTGACGAGCAACATTCTATAAAATTAAGCTTGTGCAGATCGCGACCAGCAGACGCTTCGTAATCACTCCAGGGCGTTCAAAGGTAAGATATGTTTCACCCTGAGGTGATCCATATCACTTTTTTTTTCATGAAAATCCGCTTGTACACCTAATGATACAGACTATATCATTCGTGACGCTGAACAACTTCCGAAAAGTTAAGCCCACGATGATAAATTAGGTTTGATTACCATACACCAGATCATCTATCCGTCACTTCTAATCATGCCTATCTGATCGTGAAGGGATTTTTCTAAAGCTCCTCTGCGGTTCCACTATGCGCAGCTATCGCTATTTACTCAGCTCATGCATGGAACCATAAATTCTGGGAAAATGGAGAGCGGATGTATGTCTGTTTTTTCTTTATGTCAAAGCCTTTAATCCGCTAGTTATTAATCCACGCTGTTAGTGTTTAGACTTGAAAAACAGCCTAAGCATCTTAAGCAGCTTTTAATGAGTGTAAAATTGAAAGAATGCAGACAACCTCAAATTAGTTGGCAGCCAGCGATATGTGGCTTCAAATGCTTTCCTACCAAATCCTTTTTTCTTTATTAAGAATAATAACATTACTCGGCACGAACATTTTATCATGCACGCAAAGACGGTTTTTCTTTAAACCTTCATCTTGCAGTACTCCTCAGACTGTTTCTCGAAACTTATCTACACGAGATAATAAATGACTACATATATCCCTCTCCTTGAAAATTCAATTCTGTCTCAGATCCAAATGTCTGTTAATTTTCCAAGCAGTCTTAGAACAATGCCGTAATTGAAGTCGAGGTAAAAGTCAAATTTAGGCCATGAGTTTCGTTTCATGCTTAAATTGTTTGAGCTATTTCATAATAGAAAGGCTGATTCAAAATACAAGAAAAAAAAATTGTTTACACGTAACATACAAGACTGTCATTGAGTGTATCCAGACCTCCAGGGCATAAGACACCGAAGACGCTTAAACTTGAGGTCTAAAAATAAGAAACAGCTAAATAAAAGTAGGAAAATGAGGGAAAACCCGCAACTGTACAAGACAGTATTGTATTCATGCGTGAGATATAGAGCTTGGAACATAACTTAGTACGCCTCATATTTCATAACTACTTTGGGCATGTCTTTTCAGCAACATCTAACGACTACCGCCCGAGTGTTTAAGTGACTCTATCATTATTTACCGCCTTTGTTTGCTCCAATTTATTACGCCCCACCGTTCAAAACTACTTTAGGTATGCCTTTTCAGCTACATCTAACGACTACCGCTCGAGGATTTAAGTGACTCTATCATTAAATACCGCCAGTGTCTGTTAAAATTGTCCGAATTTAGCAGTATGCGTGGGTCGAGCAAAACATATTAGTAAACTGGTTTCATACTCAGCATTCAAGAAATAAATTTGGGGGATTTTGCGTTATACAATTCTTTGCCCCCTTAGAATTTGCTCCAAAATTTAGTGTGTTTACGATCGCAGGTCATGTAAAACATAATTTCAATGAATTTAATTTAAGGAGTACTGTGAAGAGATTTAAGTTATTCGGTCATTGTTAGTCTAGAATTTGCTCAAAAAATTGTCTCTTTCCATTTACACTGAAGGGTCGAGGAAAACATTTTGACAAACAGACACAGGTAACACTATGGTGTACTGCGGTCAGTGGACCTTTGGTTGTAACGCTGATTATTTCATTCTAACTGTCTTTGTTGCTTTCACTGTCTTGCTTCAAGCAACGGTCGCGCGGGAAACGCATTCCATGAGTTAACGAAAACTGGCGGAGATCTCAGCTTAGCAGACAATGTAAACAACACATTTTTGATTAACTTTTTTCTACTGTTCCATCATTAGCTACCCTAGTGCTCTAACAGTCCAGGAGTTTGCGCAGGCTTACGTAGATGCACAAAAATGAAAACCTTCTGCAATGAATGTCTAGCAAAAAGCCACAAGATTGAAAAGCCAACGCTGACAGCGAGCAAGGAAGACGTGAAAAGAAGGTGAAATGTTGAGCTGATCAAGATCAGAAGAGAAAACAAAAAAAAGGCAGTGGGAAAGCTATTGTTTGAATTAAATCAGGAAAGAAGAGATGTCGCACACAAAACTATCGCATGGAAACTAAGACCCATGATGCAGAGGGTAAGACCAGAGCAGATGCGCTGCTAAGGATGCACAACAGGAACGCAAAGAAAAAGAAGCGGAGGCAATGGGCAGTCGTGTTCTAGGAATTAAAGAGGAGACGCAACACTTATTAGACCATCAAGGAACAACGTGGCTTGAGACGCCAAAAAAAAAAAAACAAACAAACAATAAAACGAGCTTTGTAGATTGGAGTATTAGACAAAGGCATCTGCTGTTGTCTGTTATATAAGAAGGTAGAAGAAGACGTCTCGCCAGCGTTTGCTCCAATTTATTACGCCCCACAGTTCAAAACTACTGTAGGCATGTCTTTTCAGCTACATCTGACGACTACCGCCCGAGGATTTAAGTGACTCTATCATTAATTACCGCCAGTGTTTGATAAAATCGTCCAAATTTAAAAACTGTCTCGCCAAAGATTCGTTTACAAATCGACAGTTCAATTTTAACCTGTAAATTTTCAGGCTGGGCCCAAATGCATCGATTAATGGGTAGTTTTGCAACCAGTGTGGAAAAGACCAGGCCAAAACTAAGCTCAGAGAAATACACACACATATAACTGACTCAAATAGCAGTCGGACAAATCCTGCTGCATTGTGACCTCTCCATGGATGACAAGGATTAATGCTAACCTTTGCTGTTGTCCGGCAGGATGTACTTTTGGACCCAAAGCGAGTTACTCAGAACTTGGTAATTCATAAGATTCATAATGTTGTGCAAAACTTCTCAAAGTTCCAAGATTTCAACAAATGGAGGCTAGCCTGAAATGTTTACTTCTCCACTGACTCACAACTTGAACTATCACCCATCCCAGACAAACGTTTGTAAGTAATTGGAATACAAATTTGAATTCTCACATATCTGACTTTTGTCACATACAATGTTGGCAAGTTTTGTTCGCTGCACATTTACCTTCCTTAACCGTGCACAATGAGCTTTAAACACTTTCTTTTATGTCATAAAAATTTCTATCTTACTTTTACTGAAAAACTGTACTTCCTACAAAATTTTCTCAAAGCTGTATCGTTGAATTCACAAGAATTTAAGGGAATGTAATTTCTTGATGTGCAATGCAAAAACAACAAACACGTCAGGATTTCTCAATCGTGCACATGCTCAAGGGCCTTAGAGCGATAAAGCATTGATAAATGAGTGTTACGTATGTGTATTTTGTTTAAGTTAGAGTGAGGTTCTTCTCATCTGCTTTTAATTTGCTTTTCGCCATATCCCCTTTATTTTTTCCCTTGTGGAAGTTTCATGCTGAATTGCCAGACAAACCAAGATAACGTTGGCTCTGGTCTTTCACAATACACGTAGCCAGCAAAGGTCCAAAAAAAAAAACCATACGGTATTCCATGGAAAAGTACTTAGATATACCAAGTTTGTCAGTATGGTTCATCTATCTTAATTCTTCATTCTGCCTGAAGCAAACTTCCAAGCCACAACTCAAAGGCTCAATTGACAAACTTTTTACAACAAAAAATGCTGACTCCACTCCCAGCTAGCCAAGGGAGGCTTTTAAACTGTTTGTTCCTCCTCAAAATAACCGAACAACATAAATAAAAAAGAAGAAATGAAACATTCTTGACAAACTGTCACTTTTGCACTTGGTGACGCCAAACAAGAACAACAAACAAAGGAAAACTCCCCTAGGGAGTCAGGGATTGACACCAGCCCTTAAAGAAATCATTTTTTTTACCAAAACTCCCAAAGGGAGACGAGTGTCACAAAGTTTACATCACTAGCTGCAGTCTCTAAATAATAAACTGGTCTGCCCACTACTTGTTAAGAATGTTACTCTCACTCAGTCTCCTGTGACTCCTATAAGGTCTGACCAACTGGGAAGGAGTGAGGAAGAAGTGATGGTAAATTTAAAGCTATGAAAGGAGTGATCATCTGCCAAACTCTGGCTGGTTAGAACACAATGAACAAAGATGCAAAAATAAATGTCTTTTAATAGTTACCATCTGGGCAGAAGCAAAGTATGGCAGGTGAAAGATTGAGCAATTGTCTCCTCTGTCTGTCTCCATTAAATACTTTCAACCCTTCATCACTGATTACTGTTCACACTTAACCAAGTTATGTGACTGCTTTTAGCAAGACCAAGATTATGAAATGGAGACCATCTTTGTGCTAGCTGTTAAATTCAGCTGTTAAATTCAGCTGTAATTCTTAGCTCCCCAGCTCACTTACAAGAATTTAACTAACACATGATCCAAACTTAAAGTTATTTTTGTTCAAAGGGGACTAATTCAGATAATTTACTACCAACCCAAAAGTACATTTATCTCGTGACAGTCTTTCCCACTTCTTTCATCTCAATTCTAATAATGTACTCACATTCATGAAAATATCTTGTGCGTAATTGTCTGTATCTGAGTCCCACAAGCATCTACATGCTACCCTGAAGATTTAATTTTCACACATGCTATTAAACAATTGTTCCATGGGCGTATGTTGGATGTGAGATGATAGATGACCAACTAGTTCCTGCTTTGATCAACACATATCCAACAAGCATGATTGCAATAATTTTTAATTTAAAACACCCCAAAATGTGGATAAATCTTTCCAACTTTATTTTGTAAGTACTGTATAAACTGACCATATTTGTAAAGTATGGTACAGTGGCTCATAACCCATGATGGCTGAGCCAATGAAAACCCTTGAATTGCATAATCCAATGATTCAGTTTTAATAATACAAGAAAGATCATAATAGCTATCATTTAACTATTTTTATAATAGCAAATGGTTTGCATTGTCACATTTCACTTTGTGTGTTCAATGCTGACTCTGACGTTGTTTGTCCCAGAACGTTTTGTCTGACAAGCTCAGAAAATTATAACTTGAATTGATTCCAAACCCTAGCTAACAGCTAAAACAAATTATTTTGAAAGTAACCAACATATGCAATGCAGACAGCTAACAGTATAGACTGAACAAGATTTGTGGTCTATTTCAGATTTTGATCAGAGTACAAGTACAGCACTTCAAGTTGCCAACACTTGGTTGACCCTTTGACTCCCAAAGTGATTAACACATAGTTTATCCCAACAATATTCATACATCATCCCCCAAAAATGTGATGAGAATACTCAGACTTATCAGGTAGAAGTTGCTATCTTGATCTAACACCAAATTCTTGTGACTGATTTATAAGGAAATGTGTGGCAATTACATGTAGAAGGAAGAATTAACAACCAGATCTTGGGAGTTAAAGGGTTAATTTCAAAATCATTTCAATAGCTAAAACTGCAGCAAAAGTTGACAATTTGACAATATCTTCTTGGCAATCAATTAACAAGCTGCAATGGTTTTATTACATAAAGTTGTAGAATTAATGGTCCTAAGTTGAAATCAATGCTCTTTCATTCTCTTGTAATTTAAAAAAACCTATTTCTTTTCTCTTCAGATGTCTATTAAGTATTAGGCCTTGATATACACATATCTTGTGAGTCTCCAAACTTAATTGCCAGCTATACTGCTTCTTGCAAAGCCAGATGATGCACCCTGAAGCTTGGTACATCATGTAATATTGCATTAAGCATTCTCTATTTCCTAGCAAATAACAGATAATGTCCAAGGACAAATATACAAACAGCTTAGCATTTACTGCATGGAAAGTTCACTTTCCAGTGTTCTTTGATACCACTTACAGAACAAACAAAATATACCCCTTCTCCTGCAGCAGCAGGAACATGCTCTTTCATCTTGAGGTAAATTTTAAACAAAAACTTTTGTCATGATATTGGACATCAGGTTTGAAAATTGGAGAACATCACAGGATATCCACCAGCTTTAGCAGGTACATGACACATGTAGACCAATTGTGCACATGCAAAAATATTTCATGGATTATAATTGTTGATAATTACCCCAGTATTACCTAGGGCTAATATTTAGTCACATGATGAATTTAGACCAATTATACACAAGTGAAAATATATGATAGGTTGTATGGATAAATATGAAGTTTGTCCAAAAGAACTCATTATCCAACATGTTTCTCACTGAATTACAAATTAGCATCTGACAAGATAATTTATAAAAAACTGCTAACAAAAATTAAAAATTTTTTTCAAGACTTACTTAACTCCTTCTCCTCTTTGTTCACCAATGACAACTTGGACAATAAATTTGTATCTGTCCAAATCCAGTTCTGCAATAAAATGAAGAGAAAAAATGGAAAATGAAGAAATTTGAAAGTTGGCCATAAAATTAAAGGAACAAGATGTAATAAATTAAAGGTTATCCTCTAGTTTTTACAGTTTTGCATACATTCAATTGCAAACTTAAAGACATTAACACCTAAAAAGCATGATCTATGAAGGATAAGACCCTAGACAACTTCACGAAAAATGTTCAAACTAAGATATAATGTGATTTGCTTTTATTTCTAATTATTCATGGCAAATCAATGCTAATCAATTTTTTTTTCAGAAAACCTTGGATGGTTTCCATTATCCACTATGTACAACAAATAGTGGTGATCAAGTACATCTGGGCCCAATTGTTCACAAGGCAGATAATGCTATCCACAGGATAAGTCACTACCCAGCGGATGAGCGTTAACAAAACACGTTGTGCTATCCAACAGATAGAGATTTATCCAGTGGATGATGTTATACACTCTTCTAAACAACCAGAGCCTGACCTATAAAGCTGAAAAGTCTCATTGTTTATGTTAAACCTTTCTTAGATGTAAAAGTTCTCAGTGTTCTCCTCTTCAAGAATTAACCAGTAAAATTTACTGCTGATTGTAATCACCTAAAATTGCTTGGAAATCTTGAAAATTGAATAGGTGAAGAGATTACTCCACCAGTTGAATTTTTTTAACTGTTGTGCTTAAAATAAGGGAGAACAGAGCGTTTTTGTAATTAATGCATAGAGCCCCAAGCTAAAGTTGTTTTAAAGTTGCCATGTGGCAATCTAAAATTGTCATATGGTCCATAGTAATAATAAAATTTTAGGCCTCAGAGAAAAAAACAAAAAAACCTTTGAAAAGGAAAATTTTCAACTAAATACATACTGCAATATCTATAAATGTAAATATTTATTTCACTTCAACTTCACAAAAACAATAAAACTGAGAAGAATGTTACAAAATCTTATTGGTCAAGAGCATTAAATCAATATACAATACAAAGTGTGAAGTTCACATGATAAATGAGTTATCTTCAAGACATATTGCATTTATCATGTCAAGTTTAAAGTCTGCCTAGTTTCCCAGTCCATTGTCTGTGAAGTATTCTCCAACTTTTGCACACTCAGAGAGAGAAACTCAAAATGACCAAGTGCTTTTAAAAAAATTTGTTATAAAACAACTATTGAATTCAGTTTTTGCATGATATTATGAATTATCAAACCCAATGTGTAATTTATCATGCTCAACCTTATCAAATAATTGCTTATTTGCAGGCTACTGTAACATATTTTAATGTACTTATAATGTTTGATGTTAATATAGTTAGTTTTACCATTAACTTTGTAAGAGGAAAAGCATTGTTGGTACTGCCACTAAAAATGTTAGAACTGTAAAATTTTTTCTGAAAGTGATGTCACTACTGTCACTTCTGTTAGCAATTTGTTACTAAGTTATGTTCATATTGTCACAAATGCTAGTATTGTAAGTAATGGTGTACTGTAAACAATGTCATTATTGTGAATAAATGAAACAAAGTTGCTGAAACATTTCTATTAGCCCTGGAAATCAGAGTAGTCGCAGCTTGGAGAACAGGCACAAAAAACAGATCAAAAGTCAACTGTTACACATTGTTGCAAATGTCAGATGCACTTTATTGTATTTTCATGCATTATAGAAAATAAAGTTGCTGTCAATGATAGATTCGGGTTTCAAATTGTGACGATCTATTGTTCATTCATGAACTATAGAAAGAGCAGATTTTCAAAACTCCAAAACTTACCTTTCAGTTTTTCTTTCACTGTCTCAGAGATGTGTTTACACCATGCAGTCGCCTCCTCTGAGCTGTATTTTTTGCCCGAAAGTTCCTCATTCAAAACATCATGAATGATTGCTTTTACAGAAGCAGGACGGAACCTGATCACAGCATAAAACAAAGAAATTTCAGGCCAAAACGAAGAGACACCAATTTAAATATATACATATACGAAGAGAAGATAAATTTTAGTCAAATCGCTCGGAATAAAGTCTAAATGAAGGCTGAAATTTCTTACTTGTGCTTGAAATTAGGTCGTATATTATAGGAATTGGACAGGTCTTCAGGCATCTTTCTGTTTTCATGAAACTAAAGAGGTCATGGAGGGTAAATGCGAAAGAGTTGCAACGATAACCTTTTTAAAAATACTTCAAAAATGGCGGCGAGCAAGAGCAAATCTTAATCACCTTGACAACGAAGGAAAATAATGCTTGTACCCAGGAATAAGGGGTTCGCTCTGGCTCGGTCAGGCCATATGTAATCATGAGAGAAAGGAGAAGATGATTTTTAGACCTTTTAGATTAAAAGGGTGGATGTGTATCCCGCATGAGAAAGATTCCGTCTGATAAAATGGAGCACCTTGTTATGAATATGCGCAAAGGCAAATGCATATTGCGCGAAGGCAAATTTCTTGATAAGAAAATGATGCCAGATACAGATATACCTCGCCCACCGCCTTAGTTTTACCTTAACATAAACACACGTTTTGTACGGGGAGGAAGGGAGCAGAGGGAAAGGTGAGTGGCAATATTACCTTTAGCTTCATGCTATTTTAACTTTGGAGTAACAATGCTTCTTGTCCCCTTTCCCCACCCCGTCCCCGGGCGGGGTAAGAAGGGGTATCAGCTCCACTGAGCCCGAAAGCCACCAACCAAAACACGTTAGATTTCAATTGCATGTTTATGTTTTGGTTTTAGACTCTGAAATCAATCATTAGAGCTAGTTTCGTTCAAGTTCCCTCATTATTCGGCAAGACGTGAAATTAACCACGTTTTTTTCAAATTTCGCCCATATTTGCGAGCAAATCTTGAAGCTAAGTTTCCAGCTGTTTTTTTTTTTTTACCAATGCTATCATTTATTGTGAAGAACGAAGATAAAGCTTTTAATTAACGTTTACATGAAAATATCGAGAAATTTAGGTGACAGCTTTTGAAATTCAGGTGGAAACTTTTTGGATTTTGGCAATTTTTAGCATCTTCGTAGCAGTCCAGTGAGCAACTTTCCAGCATTTTACGAGCACTACGCTATCCGTTAGATATTTCTCTACTTGGTGGATAGCGCTGAATAGCGATTTTTTCGTTGGATAGGGTTTTCCACCTCTCAAACAAACGGGCCTGATTGGTGAGAGGCATTATGGGAATGGTCTGTTTTACCAAGAACTCAATCATATGACACGGCTAAGCTTTGAACCCAGACCCCCTGACCCAAATTCCAGAGCATTAAAAGAATCACCCACACAGAAATGAATGCAAAAGAAAAAGAGGTTTATTGTGTTTAGAATGGCAAATTAAATTTCTTCACAGTTTCTTTAATTTGATATTCTTCAATCAAATCTACAAATTGTAATCTCAACTCAAAATACATTGAGGGACTTAAACGTTCAAAACACCGCAGTATTGCAGCCTGCCACACAATCATATAATTCAAACTGTCTTCTCCCTGTTCTCACTTTCTATCCTCTTTGCACGCGGTAGGTTCATATTTGCAGCGTCCATAATTATCAAGTCCATATACTCCAGATAGTCCACAGGAGTGTTTCCCTTAGATACCCTTTTGCCGCCGTTCTTCCCTGCGTTTGGGTGACGTTCCCATTTTGTTGGTTCGATCGAGCTTCGCCCAGGAGGGTGTTGCAAAACATTAGGGTTTGCGATAATTGTTTCACTGATTCTTCCGCCTGCTTCATCCTCTTCCTTCTGACGTGCCCTGAGAGAAATATCACAAGTTCAGCATCTGTAACTATTACCACTTACCTCTAGTATAGCAAAGTGGGCAAGGACCTTTTTTTTTTTTTTAATTAATTCCAGGTTTAAAAAATGGCAGATACTGTCGCTCTATGAAAATAAAGGCTGCGACAAAGAGAAATAACGCTTTTTTCCAGGGCTTCTCGTGACTGAGCGCTTCAAAGTTCCTACTTTACCGCTTGCTACGCAAGCTCACAAAAATAAACTTACTTTCTCATTTTCTGCATTCTGATGACGACGATAGAGATCATTAGAATCGCTAAAAATAGGAACAGCACAGAGAAACAAAGAAACCCAATGGCCACATACAGAACTGCAATGAGGGAAAAAAAAATTAATCAGTTGACATCGACTACAAGTCGTAAACAAATTTTCGTCGTTTTCCGAGAGCGTTCTTAAATCCTCCCAAGAAGGTTTAGGTGCGTGGGCTCATTTTTCGACCATAAGCTGGTTATCGATCCCATGCTCCAAGAGAGTTCTAATTCTCAATGACTCAAAATTCCGCTACAACGCGAAGTAAAATCTGATTCAAACCAAAATTGACTAAGTGCGAAGTTCAGAGAGAATCAATTTTGGTCAGAGAAGATACGATACTCAGTCAATTTATCAGGAGCAAAACTAGTCTCCAGACTAATCTTGATTGTGTCCAGAACTTTCCACCAAAGATGTGGAGTGGGGAGGGGATGGAAGGGAAGGGAGGGAAGGGAAGAGAAGGGAGGGGAGGGAAGGGAAGAGAAGGAGGAGGGAAGGGAAGAGAATGGAGGGGAGGGGAGGGAGGGTGGAGTCTTCATAATGGTCACATCAGTTATGCCAGTTGGTTTTTGGTGTAACATGTTTGGTGTTGGTGTAATATCACAAATTTTCCTCACGAAGACATAGGTCATAAGCACCTCCTCCCTTTCTTAACTACGCCATTGATTACAGATAATGACGATGGTAAATCATAATAAATGCAAATCATGAGTGTGTAAGTTATGTGTGTAATGTTAGTTAAGTAAAGAAATACAAGAGCTGGCACTTTCATTCAGTTAGCGTTTACTGAAAGGGGTGATGGTTGCAATTTGTACTCGTGGTAAAACTTACGTAGTTTATCATCATTCAGCAAGTCGTCCAGCTTGTTACCATATGTCAGCCCTAAAGAAAAAAGGTGTTTTTAAAAATTCGTGAGTGACAGAGGGACCAATTTTTTTTCGCCTGAAAGGAAAGAGAGGGAGGGGGATGGGCTGGGGTCCAAAATTGATTGACAAAGTCCGACCCCCTCTCCCCTCCCCCAATACTGTTATATCTTATATTTTATATTTCACTATATATTAGTATTTCATTAGTTTAAAAATGCAAAGGATCTGTCTAATGACTCAGTTTTCTTTGATCACGGGTAAATTAAAACCTAAAGCCAGAGGTATTTTGTTAGTGACGACTGATCCCCCCGTAAAATTTATGAGATGTGTAAAAATGCGAATTTTTTAAACAAAAATTAGAAAATGGTAATATAAACAAAATCAGGAAAAACAAAGAGATACTATCAAAAAATGATTTAATGAGCGAGTGTTGATAAGATAACAATTTGATTGGTATGAACGAAAAGTGTAAACATTAATTAATATTCGATGCCATTACGATATGAATATATTGTTTTAAAGCTGTGAAGAGTCAAGGCAGGAGGTTTTGTTGTGCAATTACCTGGCTCATCAGAGTAGAGTTATCAAATGCCATTCAAGAAATTTCTCGTAACAACAGCGTCTGAATTGTTACCAAAAGCGCTGACTGATTCAAATGCTAACTAGCTTGTAATGACGTGACGTAATGCAAGCTGTCGATCATTCAAAATAATTATAACAATAGATCTCTCAAATTGCTTCGTGTTTTTGAATTTGACTTTCTCTAGAAAGAACTTTCCTTTTATTGCAATTTAAGATATTCCTGGTTTCGAACAGACTGCCTAAAATTTTAATAATTGTTTGATATTGAGCATATTTTGTGAATGATATCGGGTTGATTTAAATCATCATTTTACTTTTGCGATTTGCTTTTTAGAACGATTTCCTAATTACAGTAACTTAAACCGTTCATGTCTTGTTAATTGATGACTTTCAAAATTGTAAGCCACTCCTACTATAAAAGAAATTTAAAAAATAAACCTTATCGGCCTTTCTTTAAGACGCTCGCAGCTATATCTAGTACAATTAATGTAGCAAAACACTTCAAAGAAGGATAACTTACCTGTGAATGCCAATATGACAAAAATCTTCAAAACAACTGAGCGATTTCTGGAAGCGTCATCCATTGGGATTGAAAAACTGGCAAATGGTTTGTTTACACCAAAATCTTCCACCTCTGTCGACGAATGAGATTTTTAAATCCTGTAATGATGAGAGCAAACTACAATAGCGGGACTTCTCTAGATGAAATAAAACTGGCTTCGCAAAAATGAGTTCCTTGGTATGGAGTTTCAGTATAAAAGTTCAGCAGCTAACGGAACGAAAGCAGGTAAGTGTTTCGCTATCTTGGACTTCTTGAAGCACCTTTGCGTTGTTCAATTTGATTATATAGCACTTTACCTTCTTGTAATTATCCTATCTTATGAGAAATATGTTGTCCTTGCTGCGTTAAATGTATCCGCTCTCTGTCACTAATATTCATTAAACATAGCACATGATCATTCAAGCATGCATATCGAGCTATCTCTAACATACAATTCCAGTCTCTCTCAGTTTTGAAGCATTTCGACGGACAAAGCCAGAGTTGTCGGTGCTGCAATAACGTGCATTTACATAGTTTATAATTATCACCCAGTCAGTGTTAATTTGCTTGGTTTTAGGGAAACATTTAAAACTCTATTTATTGTCTTAGGGGGACAGAGGAACGTGGTTGTGTCGCTTTGTGTACCCTTGTATTGCAGCTCAATGGAAATCATTAGTAGCCTATAATGTAAATTAAACTTCACCAATGGCGTTTACTGGGAGATTTTTTCCAAGTATAGTAATCATAATTTAAGCAAAATCTTGGCGGAGCTGGTCAATACAAAGCCAAAGTGGTGGATATTTCTCTTGTATGACACAAGGTGTCACTCTACAGAACCGGAAGAAGTGCCTTCGTCTTTATCAATAATGGCTTCTTGTTTGCGCACCGGAAACTTGGTAAATTTGAACTTCGTTTCGCTCTCTTTGCGTGGATTCTGAAATAAGAGTATACATTATAAGTTCCTGTGCGTTACGAATCGGTTTACTATTGTAGAGAGCTATCTAAACTAATGATGTCTCCCATTAAAGAAGACTTTATGAATCAGTGTATTATTGTGGAGAGTGATCTAAACTAATGATACCTCCCATTGAAGGAGAATTTCTGAATCAGTGTACTATTGTAGATAGTTTAGAGAGTTATCTAAACTAATGGTACCTCCCGTTTAAGAAGACTTTCTGAAAAGTTGACCAGGTTCAAATGAAACAGATTCAAGGAGGGCACTCTTTTGACTGGCTTCAGGGAGAACGCCGCTGATCGGGTATGATTGACGGGGCCGTACGTCTGACAGACTTAAAAAAACTACACGATTTCGCCTTTTGAACTGAGTGTCCATCTGAACTGAAAGCCTTTAATGAGATGTGAGAATTAGCGATATGCAGATTACATGTGTGTTCTAAGCAAGTTTTGAATAGACGTTGCTGAATGATGCCGAAATAGCACAACGCGTGACGAGGTTTATTTAAAGAAATGTAAGGAAATAGGGGTATTTTTCTTTCAACAGAATCACAGTTTGGAGGCTTCAAAAGTACGTTTCAACCCAAAACCTCCGACAGTTTTCTTGCTTCTTCTCTGAGGAGGCCTCAAGTTGCTTTCAGTCATGCTACATTTGAACGAAAATGGCACTTTCTTAAAAACCCTGTTCTGTTGAGTTTTGCAACATTCATTCGTACTTCAAGTTTATATTAAATCAACTACGCTGTTGCCTCCTATTCTTTCAAACATCTTACCAAAGATTTTCCTGGAATAGACAACGTTTGTTCTCGTTGCCTCACTCTCATGTTATCCGCGCAAATCGGCCCAGGCACTGTGCCACTGGCTCCATGTAAGTTTACCTCATATACTGCACGACTGCTGCTTATCCTGACAAGATACGGTTAATTATTTACTAAAAGTAAGTAGAAAATTCACTGAATTCATTGCACGAGGATCATAATATCCTCGCTTTATTTGCTGTCCATTAAGGAATAGATAGCGAGGAGTGTAGCCAATCAGATTGCAGCATTTGTGATGGAACGCAAGTAAATTTGTATTAATAGTGGTTATTCCCAAAAGAGGTACAATGTATCATATCAATAAAATATAAATGCGATTTTCTGTTTCAGTAGTAAGAGCTTTTGTACGCAGATAGCAACGGCCGAAGATTGAACTTCTTGTTATTTACCGTTGGATGCTTCTACACTCATATGAAAGAGAAAATTGCTTTTCCCGAAGATGAGAGTATTTATAATTAGTAATTTACTCTTTCAAGAATGACTGAACAAGCTGAGAGTCAATTATTGCCCGTTTCTTATTTTTCTTCAAATAATTTCTTCCATCTGCTACGATGTGAATCTTGTAAAATTGATCAAAGCTTACTTTTTCATAATTTTGTCGAGTTTTTTTGCTTGACACTGAAAGACGTCTCGCTATAAAGTTGGCCGGATTTGTTCCAAGTTATTTCATATACACTACTGCTTCGAAGTCTAAGATGGCATATCCCAAAGGCCTTCACGCCACTGCTCCTGGTCTGTGCGTGGTCAACAGTTGATCTGAAAACGTTTACGGAAGATGAATTAAAGTTTTTGAGAGAATTATTTGAAATGAGGTATTGATTTGTTTCCTAAATTTACTGCATCATGCAAACAAAATGATCGTTAAGTAAGTTGAACTATGCAGCTGCTGAATGTGTTAATCACATGTCTGCAAATTGCCTCTGGTGCGAAGGAATATCTCAAACAAACTTTGAGTTTAGAACATTTGCTGGTGAGCTATTTTGAGATATTATCGCTGTTATGAGGACAATTTGTTGTTCACTTTGAAATTAGGGTAATTTTCGGTAACTAGTGGTGGGTACCTTTGAAAGAGAGAGTACTGATTATTGAGTGTTTTACTGATTGCTGCATTTAGAGAACATAAGGGATCAGTGACGGTTTCTGAGAGAACAATCGGAAATGGTAAACTAATTTGTGTCCAAAGCTGACATGGAAACTTCATCGTCAGCGATGTAGAGCTATTATGCTGTATGTACCACGTCTTGGAATTGCCTTTTGTATGGAAGAATACATCGATCCAACAACCATTAAGTTTCAAGACATTTGCTTTGAGGAATTTTTAAAGGTACTATCGCTATTATGAGAGGAAAATCTGGTCCAACTTGAAGTCAGAGTAGCCCTAAGATATTGTAAGCGGTGTATATTTTTAAACAGGAGACAATTCTGGAAATGTCCCATTTCAATTCGGCGAAAACCCTGTTTATTGCTTGAAGACCAAATTCCTTCGTAGTTCAGCGAAACAGAAAAGCAACAAAGACATTCTTGTTTTACAATCACTATCGCGATGAAATTCGACAAGCCGACGGTTATAAACGATTGTGCAGACTTACCCTCAAAATGAGGACTCAGGAAGTTTAAGCTGTTTCCTATCGATGAACAGTAGAATCAATTGCTTGTAAGTAATGCTTCTTTACTTGTCGTGTCACATTTGACTTTGTTTGCTCTGGTTTAGGAATATTTGTTTGATTAGGCATATTATGCAACAGAGAATTAATGACTTAAACAAAAATAATATACTGCTACCTTGGATCTTAAGGTCAGGATTTGTCTGTTTTATTGTTTTTAAAGAAAGAACATTATGCTTTGTGATTGAGGAAAGAGACTTAGAACATCAAATTATTTCCTAGAGGCGTCATGATTTTTTTCTCAGCAAAGACTCAGCGACCCTCTCTCCCTTCGCAATGATGTACAAACACCAGCCCACCCCTCAAAGACCAAATTTTGAAAGTGTCTATTTGAATGAACCCTGGAAGACATGAATGCCAGCACATGCTAATTTTATCCGAAGTTTATTACGCACTCCTCCATACGTTACATGATGATTTTCTCATATGTCTATCTCGATTGCTCTATTAATTCGCCTACAATCAACAAGCAGAGAAGCCATGACTGTGCTCTGTTCTGTTAAAAGCACGCAGGAAGCGGCTAGAGCACGAAAGAAGTGTAGGGAGAAACACAAGATGTAGTTAAGTGTTTCTCCCCACTTCTTGAGTCCAACCATGTCCAACCCACGTTATCAAATCTGAGGTCAACACTAAACCCGAGCGAAAAAAAAAATCTGACACTTACATTGAAATGATAGCTGGAGTTTAAACTCGAACCACATTTCTGCCATTAAAAAGAACACATCGTTTTGTTAGATGACATTCAGTCATATACTTGTAATCATTTCGCACGCTTTGACCGACCATCAGTCAGCAAGAATACCTATAGATGCTAAACTCTCACCTGAAATATGGATCCAAAAGTCTGTCTATATGTCAACATTTACCAATGAAAAACGAAGCTGGCGGTGCTAACATCCCTGAAAATAATAGAGGGGGTAAGTTCCTAAAAAAACTGTGGAGTTGCGTCGCGATCCGTAGGAGAGAGTAACAAGGTAATTTAGTATTATCATTTGAGTTGATAAGGTTAATTGGCCACCGTAAAGAGTTTAAAAGCTGACGTTTCGAGCGCTAGCCCTTCGTCAGAGCGATTGGAGAAATTGTGGGTTGTGTGTGTGTGTCTATATGCAGGAAATGGAGCTACACTACTACTGGGAATATGGTGACTAGAAAACAAGATTGAAATAATGTTTTGCTTGTCAAAGCCGGACGAGAAATAGAAATTAAGCCATGCTTTAAAATGGTTTGACTAAGTTTCATGACGTTTTAAAGAAAAAATGAATTCCGGAATGTGATTTCTGATTTCCCGAATGGCATGAAAATTGACATAATCTCATCTTCAGTTCTCAAGTTAGATCATGAGTTCTTTTACATGATCGACGTGTCTGAGTATTTCGCTAAATTCAGAAGCTTATGTTTTCTGAGCTTCTTACTCACATATGCGAATTTCCTCTAGAATCTCAATAATTTTTACATCTCGAAACAGCTTTTCTATTCAAATTATGATGGTTCTGCGTGTTTGAGACCATCTACATATGAATGGAAAAAAAAAACCTGCCAAATTGTGATTAGAAAATGGCTATTAAAACAATCTTCGCAGTAATGAAAACTACTTTAGCAGTGGTGAAAAGAGGGCCTCTAAAAAATCCAGACCTCTCCGTTACCTGTGCAGTGCTCTACCAACTGAGCTAACAAGCCAATTGTAAGATAATTATAATGTTGGTTTGTAATAAACCCGTGAAATGATGAATATACGAATATGCGAATATATGAAAATCACGTATATGTGATCTGCGGTTTAGGAAATGAATATGAAAGCGATGTTCAAGGCAGTAGTGAAAATAAGGCTGGGTTTCAATTCCTTACAGGCCTGGTTTTTTTTTGTCAGGCCTTATTTTTACTAATGTTCATTTCATAAACCGCTGTTTACATGTACGATTATCATATATTGACAATCATTGATTATGGTTAAGGAAGCCATGGACTAATAAGAGTATTATTAATAGCCAGGATTCTGAGTGTGGGAAATCTCCCGCTTGACTGGAGAAGCTATTTTCCATCCAAAATTACATGTTTTGTTTTTTCAGTTTCAACCGGAAAATACTAAGTGGATATTGCCTAGAAACCCTCAAAGTTTTCGATGTAGGGTAGCAGGAAATCTCGGCGTGTTTCACACACTTGATGAAAAGTAAGAAGTTTCAGTGCTCTTAAAATGTGCTGCATAACAAACAATTTAATTTTGTCAACTAAGTTGATAAAGTAAATAAAGTAAAGAGTTTCTACAGCTGATGTTTCGAGCGTCAGCTCTTCGTCAGAGCAAAATACGAAGAGAAAACGCTCGCAACGTCAGCTGTAGAAACTCTCCACGGTGGCTAATTTACACCATTAACGTAATTAATAAGACTAGAGTTTCTTGTGATACCCCTGCCGATGCATCACCACTGTTTCATATGAAATTTTTCTCCTTTATGCGTTTGTTTAACAAACAGAACCTTCACTGAAAATAGCTGAGAGATTTGAACGTTTTACTGTTCATTTTTTTCACTTTATCTGTCAATTTTTTTATTCTTACTATTTTGCTTTCTTTTGCTAAAACAGCACGTAAGTGACGATTCGGTTGTATGTAGTTGAACGAAAATGAATTTTATCTTTCTTTGGTGCAGACGAAGACTTGCACTGGTAACGTATTTTCTGTGCGGCATCAGTAATGAGGATGAGCTATTTCTTAAATTAATTTTTGCTTGAAGATGATAACTCCATTAAAAGAATAGTCGACCTTTTTTACTATTTCATTGCGAAAGTTTTCTTTATTTTTTTTTCTCTCTCCGCGAAGTGTGTATTTACATCCTCTCTTTATCTAACATCAGCGATGTTCTGCTTCTGAAGAGAAAGTCAGAAAGATTTTAGTGGAAAGTTCGTCACAAAACTCGCATATAACTATATTCACCACGCGCAATAACCACACAGTAGATAACCTTGTATTCTGGATCGTTTCCCTGAATGTGAGGAGTCGTCAGTTTTTAATAATTAAGTCATCAGGTGATGAAAAGCGAGTGATGTTAACCATTAGCTGTTCATGTTTGTGAAGAACAGATCTAAAGAGTACGCCCTTGTTACGTAGAATCTATGGTTCATGCTTTGACCGCTTTGTAGGTTGGGAACAACACGGATGATTCAGAAAGAGAATTTTAGGAATCATACTCAGAAAAAAATTTTTTCTGAGTTAATTCAGTAAGTCAACTCAACACAATTTATCCGAAAAAGCATGTTTCAATAGTCCTACATTGCAGTTACCTCAATTTTTAACACAAGCTTAATTGTCTGATCGTGCTCTTCACCGCTTGTTTTACCTCTCTTATCCTCCAGCAATAAAGAATCGGGTTTAGAGTTGAATTTAAGCACAGAATTGTTATCGTAGCTCTAAGAAATAATGAACCCCAGGCGGTCGGAGGTATTATTCTGTTTGTTAACAGCATGCCCACTGACATATATGGAAGATAGCAAAAACCTAGCGCAAGCTGCACGCATACTATACTAGAAACCGTCTTCTTGTATCGG
The DNA here is from genome assembly GCF_036669915.1 of Pocillopora verrucosa. Lineage (NCBI taxonomy): Eukaryota > Metazoa > Cnidaria > Anthozoa > Scleractinia > Pocilloporidae > Pocillopora > Pocillopora verrucosa. The sequence goes on from NC_089317.1 coordinate 7,764,226, forward strand.
GCTATGTTCAGTAAAATTGCTTCGCCATTTCGTGGTTGAGGCTGTGGTTGTGGCACGTGGATTTGTACTCGCTGTTGTTGATGTCGGAGACGGCGATAGATCTTCGCGTAAGAGACTAACGATACTAGTAAGGACAGTAACATCAAGGCAATAAGCATGGAGCGGGCTGTTTCAACGTATCCTGTGCTGTATCTCAATCCAATGACTACACTACTCAGCAACCAAAAACAAAATAGAACTAGTCGGACACGCCTGAATGTGACAATTTGATGATATCGCAGCCCTAAGAGAAGAGCGAGAAGCCTGTCCACACATATTGCGGTCGTTGTCAGGACAGAAACTGTTAGCAAAAAAATACCCATCGGTATAGAAACTTGGTATCTGAGGAGATATAGAATTGTATTCATTTCAACTGCCCCTGGAATGAAACTTATTGCCAGAAGAGGCTGGGTAGTAAGTCCAACGGCAAGATCAGTGACTGCCAAACATTGAAACAACAGCTTTGTTTGAGGTCGAATAGAATTCACCTTACGAAGGGCAAAGAGGATCACGACATTGCCCAGGAATGCGGTGATGGAAAGAGAGAAGTTTAGAGCGGCAAGAAATACTGAAAAACTTGATAAGACCATGATTGAGCGACGATATTATTTTCGGCTTAGATGCTGCACATCAAGTAATTGACTCTGTCAATCTATGTCGCGAGTAAACGGAACTCCATTTATCATTAAAAAAAATCGAGACAAAGGAAAAAACTGAAAAGCTTCCGCCAAAAGCTTTTGCTTAACTTCTCAAGGCCATCTTTGTACAATATCCGTCATAATAGAGAAAGGTTTTGTTCTTAGGCGCATTTAGTTTTGGTTTTTCTATGATTGATGCAATCATCTTCAAAGTACTCAGTCTTTACGGTCTTCAGTCGTCATGGGAACACAAAAGGCTATAGAAGCATGTTTCAAGTATTTCATTTAAATTTTCTTTCATTGAGCTCGTCTGTTCCTCTTTACGCGATGGCTTTTTACTAAGGTACTGCTCAAGTGGTCATGCAGCATTATTTTAGCCAGTCCTTTGACAAGAATTGTATAGCACTCTTAACCCGGAAAAGGGAAGGTGCCTAATGATCGTGATCAGAATGGTTATTAAGCACCTGGTTTAGAAAATGAAAAGAGGTGGAGTTTTTAATAAACTTTCTTCCTTTCCATTCAATCGCAAACAAATGACTAATTGATATGAAATTATCTCCCTCAGATAAAGCAGTCAGTTCTACCCTCTTCATTTTGGTCCTTCCTATTAATACGCAAATTATCTTCAACTTCCATTTCATTCGTTACTGATTCTCCGTAAGCTTTAACTTTAATATCCGTTTGTTTTCTCAAATGTGGTACTTACACTCAGTAAACAAAGCTAGAACTTTATTGAAATTCATAGCATACCCAAAAGCTTTTGAAGCTGTGGGTAAAATATTTGTCGATGTTTCGTGTTTTGTTAATTGATGACTACCAAAATTTTAAGCCATTCCTACTATAAAACAAAGTTTTAAAATAAACCCTCTCGGCCTTTCTTTAAAACGCTTGCAGCTATATCTAGTACGTTGTAGCAAAACACTTCAAAGAAGGGTAACTTACCTATGAATGGCAATATGACAAAAATCTTCAAAACAACTGAGCCGGGTTGTTCGAAACACGATTAACGTTAGTGCAAACTTTTAATTCAGTTTAATGGCTTTGCAAAGGAATTTTTCTTTTTCTTTTTTTTCTTTTAGTTTCAAGTCATATTGAGAGAGAACCCAACAAAACCCCAGCTCTGAAACACGCTCATCTACACGAGAAATAAAAGCAAAGGTTAACTTTTCATCCTAGATTAACGTTAAACCCCTTTCGAACAATCCGGCTCAGAGCGATTCCTGGAAGCGTCATCCATTTGGATTGAAAAACTGGCAAATGATTTGTTTACACCAAAATCTTCCACCACTGTCGACGAATGAGATTTTTAAATCCTGTAATGATGAGAGCAAACTACAATAGCGGGACTTCTCTAGATAAAATAAAACTGGCTTCGCAAAAATGAGTTCCGTGGTTTGGAGTTTCAGTATATAGGTTCAGCAGCTCACGAAACGAAAGTAGGTAAGTGTTTCACCATCTATGGACTTCTTGAAGAACTTTTGCGTTGTTCAATGTGATTATATAGCACTTTGCCTTGTTGTAATTATCCTATCTTATGAGAAATATGTTGTCTTTGCTTCATTAAATGTATCCACCTTCTGTCACTAATATTCATCAAACATACCGCGTGATAATTCAAGCATATCGAGCTATCTCTAATATACAATTCCAGTCTCTCTCAGTTTTGAAGCATTTCGAGGGACAAAGCCAGAGTTGTCGGTACTGCAATAGCACGCATTTACATAGTTTATAATTATCACCCAGTCAGTGTTAATTTGCTTGGTTTTAGGGAAACATTTAAAACTTTATTCATCGTCTTAGGGGGTCAGGGGAACGTGGTTGTTTCACAAGACAATTTACCAGACCCCCAAAAGGCTCTGAAGTATTCGCATGAGCCCCCCCCCCCCCCCCCTCAAAAGGCTCTCTAGTATTCTAACGATCTCCTTTCATTGGCATTCAATTCCCTATATCCCCTCCCTCCCTTGGAACACTTTTAGAGATGACGTATCCCTCCTCTGTGCCCCGTGGACACCACGGTATTCCCCCAAAAATACTCCAACATCCCTCCCATAGGCGATACATGTACATAATGAATTGTCGCTAAGATAACTTATAGTCATGCGTATACTAAAACGGCTGACTTTCCAAAAGAATTCCAGTCAATCATAGCTGGAGTTTAAACTCGAACCACATTTCTGCCATTAAAAAGAAAACACATCGTTTTGTTAGATGACATTCAGTCATATACTTGTAATCATTTCGCACGCTTTGACCGACCATCAGTCAGCAAGAATACCTATAGATGCTAAACTCTCACCTGAAATATGGATCCAAAAGTCTGTCTATATGTCAACATTTACCAATGAAAAACGAAGCTGACGGTGCTAACATCCCTGAAAATAATAGAGGGGGTAAGTTCCTAAAAAGACTGTGGAGTTGCTTCGCGATCCGTAGGAGAGAGTAACAAGGTAATTTAGTATTATCAATTGAGTTGATAAGGTTAATTGGCCACTGTAAAGAGTTTAAAAGCTGACGTTTCGAGCGTTAGCCCTTCGTCAGAGCGATTGGAGGAATTGTGGGTTGTGTGTGTGTGTCTATATGCAGGAAATGGAGCTACACTATTAGTGGGAATATGGTGACTAGAAAACAAGATTGAAATAATGTTTTGCTTGTTGAAAGCCGGACGAGAAATAGAAATTAAGCCATGCGCTAAAAAAGTTTTGACTAAGTTTCATGACGTTTTAAAGAAAAAATGAATTCCGGAATGTGATTTCTGAATTCCCAAATGGCATGAAAAATGACATAATCTCATCTTCAGTTCTCAAGTTAGATCATGAGTTCTTTTACATGATCGGCGTGTCTGAGTATTTCGCTAAATACATATATGAATGGATAAAAACTAGCCAAATTGTGATTAGAAAATGGCTATTAAAACAATCTTCGCAGTAATGAAAACTACTTTAGCAGTAGTGAAAAGAGGGCCTCTAAAAAATCCAGACCTCTCCGTTACCTGTGCAGTGCTCTACCAACTGAGATAACAAGCCAACTGTAAGATAATTATCATGTTGGTTTGTAATATACCCGTGAAACGATGAATATACGAATATGCGAATATATGAAAATCACGTATCTGTGATCTGCAGTTTAGGAAATGAATATGAAAGCGATGTTCAAGGCAGTAGTGAAAATAAGGCTGGGTTTCAATTCCTTACAGGCCTGATTTTTTTTTGTTAGGCCTTATTTTCACTAATGTTCATTTCTCAAACCGCTCTTTACATAGACGATTATCATATACTCTCCATCATTGATTATGCTTAAGGAAGCCAATGGACTAATAAGAGTAATATTAATAGCCAGGATTCTGATTGTGGGAAATCTCCCACTTGACTGGAGAAGCTATTTTCCATCCAAAATTACATGTTTTCTTTTCAGTTTCATCCTGAAAATGCTAAGTGGATATTGCCTAGAAACCCTCAAAGTTTTCGATGTAGGGTGGCAGGAAATCTCGGCGTGTTTCACACACTTGATGAAAAGTAAGCAGTTTCAATGCTCTTAAAATGTGCTGTATAACAAACAGTTTAATTTTGTCAACAAAGTTGATAATGTAAATTGGCCTTCATAAAGAGTTTCTACAGCTGATGTTTCGAGCGTCAGCTCTTCGTCAGAGCAAAATACGAAGAGAAAACGTTTGCAACGTCAGCTGTAGAAACTCTCCACGGTGGCCAATTTACACCATCAACGTACTGAATAAGACCAGAGTATCTTGTAATACTCCTGCCGATTCATCACCACAGTTTAATAAGAAAATTTCCCCTTTATGCATGTGTTTAACAAACAGAACCTTCACTGAAAATAGCTAAGAGATTTGAACGTTTTTACTATCAATTTCTTTATTCTTACTATTTTGTTTTCTTTTACTAAAGCAGCACGTAAGTGACGATTCGGTTGTATGTAGTTGAACGAAAATGAATTTTATCTTTCGTTTGTGCAGACGAAGACTTGCACTGGTAACGTATTTTCTGTGCGGTATCAATAATGGGGATGAGCTATTTCTTAAATTAAGTTTTGCTTGAATATGATAATTCCATTAAAAGAATAGTCGACTTTTTTACTATTTCATTGCGAAAGTTTTCTTTATGTTTTTTCTCTCTCCGCGAAGTGTGTATTTACATCCCCTCTTTATCTAATATCAGCGATGTTTTGCTCCTGAAGAGAAAGTTAGAAGGATTTTAGTGGAAAGTTCGTCACAAAACTAGCATCTAACTATATTCACCACGAGCAATAACCACACAGTAGATAACGTTGTTTTCTGGCTCGTTTCCCTGAATGTGAGGAGTCGTCGGTTTTTAATAATTAAGTCATCAGGTGATGAAAGGCGAGTGCTGTTGACAATTAGCTGTTCATGTTTGTGAAGAACAGATCAAAAGAGTACGCCCTTGTTACGTAGAATCTATGGTTCATGTTTTGACCGCTTCGTAGGTTGGGAATAACACGGATGATTCAGAAAGAGAATTGAAAATTGCATTTTTTCTGGGTTAATTCAGTAACTCAACTCAACACTATTCATACGGAAAAGCATGTTTCAGTCGTCCTGCATTGCAGTTACCTCAATATTTAACACCAACTTAATTGTCTGATCGTGCTCTTTACTGCTTGTTTTACCTCTCTTATCCTCCAGCAATAAAGAATCGGGTTTAGAGTTGAATTTAAGCACAGAATTGTTATCGTAGCTCCATGAAATAATGAACCCCAGGCGGTCGGAGGTATTATTCCGTTTGTTCGCAGCATGCCCACTGTCACATATGGAAGATAGCAAAAACCTAGCGCTAGCTGCACGTATACTATACTAGAAACCGTCTTCTTGTATCGGGCTATGTTCAGTGAAATTCCTTCTCCATTTCGTGGTTGAGGCTGTGGTTGTGGCATGTGGATCTGTACTTGCTGTTGTTGATGTCGGAGACGGCGATAGATCTTCGCGTAAGAGGCTAACGATACTAGTAAGGACAGTAACATCAAGGCAATAAGTATGGAGCGGGTTGTTTCAACGTATCCTGTGCTGTATCTCAATCCAATGATTACACTACTCAGCAACCAAAAACAAAATAGAACTAGTCGGACACGCCTGAATGTGACAATTTGAGGATATCGCAGCCCCAAAAGAAGAGCGAGAAGCCTGTCTACACATATTGCGGTCGTTGTCAGGACAGAAACTGTTTGCAAAACAAAACCGATCGGTATAGAAACATGATAGATGTAGAGAATTATGTTCCTTTTAACTGCCCCTAGTATGAAAGTTATTGCCAGAAGAGGCTGGGCAGCAAGTCCAACGGCAAGATCAGTGACTGCCAAACATTGAAACAACAGCTTTGTTTGAGGTCGAATAGAATTCACCTCACGAAGGGCAAAGAGGATCAGGACATTGCCCAGGAATGTGGTGAGAGAAAGAGAGAAGTTTAGAGCGGCAAGAAATACTGAAAAACTTGATAAGACCATGATTGAGCGACGATATTCTTTTTGGCTTAGATGTTGCACATCAAATAACTGACTCTGTCAATCTATGTCGCGAGTAAATGGAACTCCATTTATTGTAAAAAAAAAAAAAAAAATCGAGACAAAGGAAAAAACTTAAGAGCTTCCGCCAAAAGCTTCTGCTTAACCTGTCAAGGCCATCTTTGTTCAATATCCGTCGTAATGGAGAAAGGTTTTGTTTTTAGGCGTATTTAGTTTTGGTTTTTTGATGATTGATGAAATCATCTTCAAAGTACTCAGTCTTTCAATTACGGTCTACAGTCCTCATGGGAACATAAAAGGCTATAGAACCATGTTTCAAGTATTTCATTTTAGTTTTCTTTCATTGAGCTCATCTGTTCATCTTTTCGCGATGACTTTTTACTAAGTTACTGCTCAAGTGGTCATCCAGCTTTATTTTAGCCAGTCCTTTGACAAGAATATTATAGTACTCTTAACCCGGAAAAGGGAGGGTGCCTAATGATCCTGATCAGAATGGTTATTAAGCACCTGGTTTAAAAAGTAAAAAGAAGTAGAGTTTTTAAGTTTTTTTTCATTTCCATTCAGTCGCAAACGAATGATTAATTAATATGAAATAATCTCCCTCAGAGAAAGCAGTCAGTTCAGCCCTCTTCATGTTGGTCCTTCCTATTAATACGCAAATTATATTAAACTTCCATTTCATTCATTACTGATTTTCTGTAACCTTTAACTTTAATTTCTGTTTGATTTCTCGAATGTGGTACTAACACTCAGTAAACAGAGCTAGAACTTTATTAAAATTCATGGAATACCCGAAAGCTTTTCAAGCTGTGGGTAAAATACTTGCCGACGTTTCGTGTTTTGTTAATTGATGACTAACAAAATTTTAAGCCATTCCTCCTATAAAACAAGGTTTTAAAATAAACCTTCTCGGCCTTTCTTTAAGACACTTACAGCTATATCTAGTACGTTGTAGCAAAACACTTCAAAGAAGGGTAACTTACCTGTGAATGCCAATATGACAAAAATCTTCAAAACAACTGAGCCGGGTTGTTCGAAACACGATTAACGTTAATGCAAACTTTTAATACAGTTTAATGGCTTTGCAGAGGAATTTTTCTTTTTCTCTTTTTTCCTTTTAATTTCGAGTCATATTGAGAGAGAACCCAATAAGACCCTAGATCTTAAACACACTCATCTACACGAGAAATAAAAGCAAAAGTTAACTTTTAATCCTAGATTGACGTTAAACCCCTTTCGAACAATCCGGCCCAGAACGATTCCTGGAAGCATCATCCATTGGGATTGAAAAACTGGCAGATGGTTTGTTTACACGAAAATCTTCCACCTCTGTCGACGAATGAGATTTTTAAATCTTGTATTGATAAGAGCAAACTCCGATAACGGGACTTCTCTGAATAAAATATAACTGGCTTCTCAAATATGAGTTCCGTGGTATGGAGTTTCAGTATATAACTTCAGCAGCTCAGGAAACGAATGCAGGTAAGTGTTTCGCTATCTATGGCCTTCTTGAAGCACTTTGCGTTGTTCAATTTAATTATATAGCACTTTGCCTCGTTTTAATTATCCTATCTTATGAGAAATATGTTGTCTTTGCTGCGTTAAATGTATCCGCTCTCGGTCACTAATATTCATCAAACATACCGCGTGATAATTCAAGCATATCGAGCTATCTCTAATATACAATTCCAGTCTCTCTCTCAGTTTTGAAGCATTTCGACGGACAAAACCAGAGTCGTCGGTGCTGCAATAGTAGGCATTTACACAGTTTATAATTATCACTCAGTCAGTGTTAATTTGCTTGGTTTAAGGGAGACATTTAAAACTATATTCATGGTCATAGGGGATCAGGGGAACGTGGTTGTGTCACAAAACAAAATACCAGACCCCCGAAAGGCTCTGTAGTATTCGCATGAGCCCCCCCCCCACCCCCCCTCAAAAGGCTCTCTAGTATTCTAACGATCTCCTCTCATTGGCATTCAATTCCCTATATCCCCTCCCTCCCTTTGAACTCTTTTAGAGATGACGTTTCCCTCCTCTGTCCCCCGTGGAAACTAAGGTATTCCCCCAAAAATCCTCCAACACCCCTCCCATAGGCGATACATGTACATAATGAATTGTCACTAAGATAACTTCAGTCACTAAGATAACTTCAGTCATATTCTTGTAATCATTTCGCACACTTTGACAAACCATCTCAGCAAGAATACCTATAGATGCTAAACTCTCACCTGAAATATCGATCCAAAAGTCTGTCTATATGTCAACATTTACCAATGAACAACGAAGCTGACGGTGCTAACATCCATTAAAATAATAGAGGGGGTAAGAAACTGTGGAGTTGCGTCGCGATCCGTAGGAGAGTATAACAAGGTAATTTAGTATTATCAATTGAGTTTCTAAGGTTAATTGGCCACCGTAAAGAGTTTAAAAGCTGACGTTTCGAGCGTTAGCCCTTCGTCAGAGCGATTGGAGGAATTGTTGGTTGTGTGTGTGTCTATATGCAGGAAATGGAGCTTCGCTACTAGTGGAAATATGGTGACTAGAAAACAAGATTGAAATAATATTTTGCTTGTTGAAAGCTGGACGAGAAAGTGAAATTAAGCCATGCGCTATGACGTTTTAAAGAAAAAATGAATTTTGGAATGTGATTTCTGATTTCCCCAATTGCATGGAAAATGAAATAATCTCATCTTCATTCAGTCTCAGCTTCAGTTCTCAAGTTAGATCATGATTTCTTTTACATGATCGGCGTGTCTGAGTATTTCGCTAAATTCAGAAGCTTATGTTTTCTGAGCTTCTTACTCACATATGCGAATTTCCTCTAGAATCTCAATAATTTTTACATCTCGAAACAGCTTTTCTATTCAAATACTGATTAATGATGGTTCTGCGTGTTTGAGACCATTTACATAAGAATGAAAAAAAAAACCCAGCCACATTATGATTAGAAAATGGCTATTAAAACAATCTTTAGCAGTAGTGAAAAGAGGGCCTCTAAAATCTACTGGATTTGAACCCATGACCTCTCCGTTACCTGTGCAGTGCTCTACCAACTGAGCAAACAAGCCAACTGTAAGATAATTATCATGTTGGTTTGTAATAAACCCGTGAAATGATGAATATACGAATATGCGAATATATGAAAATCACGTATCTGTGATCTGCGGTTTAGGAAATGAATATGAAAGCGATGTTCAAGGCAGTAGTGAAAATAAGGCTGGGTTTCAATTCCTTACAGGCTTGGTTTTTTTTTTGTCAGGCCTTATTTTCAGTAATGTTCATCTCTTAAACCGCTGTTTACATATACGTATACATATACACATTGATTATGGTTAAGGAAGCAATGGACCAATAAGAGTATTATTAATAGCCAGGATTCTGAGTGTGGGAAATCTCCCACTTGACTGGAGAAGCTATTTTCCATCCAAAATTACACGTTTTGTTTTTTTAGTTTAAACCGGAAAACGCTAAGTGGATATGGCCTAGAAACCCTCAAAGTTTTCGATGTAGGGTGGCAGGAAATCTCGGCGTGTTTCGCACACTTGATGAAAAGTGAGCAGTTTCAGTGCTCTTAAAATGTGCTGTACAACAAACAATTTAATTTTGTCAACTAAGTTGATAAAGTAAATAAAGTAAAGAGTTTCTACAGCTGATGTTTCGAGCGTCAGCTCTTCGTCAGAGCAAAATACGAAGAGAAAACGCTCGCAAAGTAAGCTGTAGAAACTCTCCACGATGGCCAATTTACACCATTAACGTAGTTAATAAGACCAGAGTATCTTGTGATACCCCTGCCGATGCATCACCACTGTTTCATAAGAAATTTTTCTCCTTTATGCATTTGTTTAACAAACAGAACCTTCACTGAAAATAGCTAAGAGATTTGAACGTTTTACTGTTCATTTTTTTCACTTTATCTGTCAATTTTTTATTCTTACCATTTTGTTTTCTTTTGCTAAAGTAGCACGTAAGTGACGATTCGGTTGTATGTAGTTGAACGAAAATGAATTTTATCTTTCTTTGATGCAGACGAAGACTTGCACTGGTAACGGATTTTCTGTGCGGCATCAATAATGAGGATAAGCTATTTCTTAAATTAAGTTTTGCTTGAATATGATAATTCCATTAAAGAATAGTCGACCTTTTTTACTATTTCATTGCGAAAGTTTTCTTTATGTTTTTTCTCTTTTCGCGAAGTGTGTATTTACATCCTCTCTTATCTAACATCAGCGATGTTCTGCTTCTGAAGAGAAAGTTAGAAAGATTTTAGTGGAAAGTTTGTCACAAAACTAGCATATAACTATATTCACCACGCGCAATAACCACACAGTAGATAACATTGTTTTCTGGCTCGTTTCCCTGAATGTGAGGAGTCGTCAGTTTTTAATAATTAAGTCATCAGGTGATGAAAAGCGAGTGCTGTTAGCCATTAGCTGTTCATGTTTGTGAAGAACAGATCAAAAGAGTACGCCCTTGTTACGTAGAATCTATGGTTCATGTTTTGACCGCTTTGTAGGTTGGGAACAACTCGGATGATTCAGAAAGAGAATTGTAGGAATCATACTCAGAAAAAAATTCTATTTTTCTGAGTTAATTCAGTAAGTCAATTTAACACAATTCATCCGAAAAAGCATGTTTCAATAGTCCTGCATTGCAGTTACCTCAATTTTTAACACAAGCTTAATTGTCTGATCGTGCTCTTCACCGCTTGTTTTACCTCTCTTATCCTCCAGCAATAAAGAATCGGGTTTAGAGTTGAATTTAAGCACAGAATTGTTATCGTAGCTCCAAGAAATAATGAACCCCAGGCGGTTGGAGTTATTATTCCGTTTGTTAGTAGCATGCCCACTAACATATATGGAAGATAGCAAAAACCTTGCGCTAGCTGCACGCATACTATACTAGAAACCGTCTTCTTGTATCGGGCTATGTTCAGTAAAATTGCTTCGCCATTTCGTGGTTGAGGTTGTGGTTGTGGCACGTGGATTTGAACTCGCTGTTGTTGATGTCGGAGACGGCGATAGATCTTCGCGTAAGAGGCTAACGATACTAGTAAGGACAGTAACATCAAGGCAATAAGTATGGAGCGGGCTGTTTCAACGTATCCTGTGCTGTATCTCAATCCAATGACTACACTACTCAGCAACCAAAAACAAAATAGAAGTAGTCGCACACGCCTGAATGTGACAATTTGATGATATCGCAGACCTAAAAGAAGAGCGAGAAGCCTGTCCACACATATTGCGGTCGTTGTCAGGACAGAAACTGTTAGCAAAAAAAAACCCATCGATACAGAAACTTGATAGAGATAGAAAATTATATTTCTTTTAACTATCCCTGGTATGAAAGCTATTGCCAGAAGAGGCTGGACAGCAAGTCCAACGGCAAGATCAGTGACTGCCAAACATTGAAATAACAGCTTTGTTTGAGGTCGAATAGAATTCACCTTACGAAGGGCAAAGAGGATCAGGACATTGCCCAGGAATGTGGTGAGAGAAAGAGAGAAGTTTAGAGCGACAAGAAATATTGTAAAACTTAATGATACCATGATTGACGACGATATTCTTTTTGGCCTAGATGCTGCACATCAAGTAATTGACGCTGTCAATCTAGGTCGCGAGTGCATGGAACTCCACTTATTATAAAAAGAAATCGAGACAAAGGAAAAAACTGAAAAGCTTCCGTCAAAAGCTTTTGATTAACCTCTCAAGGCCATCTTTGTTCAATATCCGTCGTAATAGAGAAAGGTTTTGTTCTTAGGCGCATTTAGTTTTGGTTTTTCTATGATTAATGAAATCATCTCCAAAGTACTCAGTCTTTCAGTTACGGTCTACAGTCCTCATGGGAACACAAAAGGCTATGGAACCATGTTTCAAGTATTTCATTTTAATTTTCTTTCATTGAGCACATTTGTTCAACTTTCCGCGATGGCTTTTTAATAAGTTGCTGCTCAAGTGGTCATCCAGCATTATTTTAGCCAGTCCTTTGACAGGAATTGTATAGCACTCTTAACCCTTAAAAGGGAAGGTGCTTAACGATCCTGATCAGAATGGTTATGAAGCACCTGGTTTAAAAAGTGAAAAGAAGTAGAGTTTTTAAGTTTTTTTTCCCTTTCCATTCAATCGCAAACGAATGATTAGCTAATGGGAAATTATCTCCCCCAGATAAAGCAGTCAGTTCAACCCTCTTCATGTTGGTCCTTCCTATTAATACGCAAATTATCTTCAACTTCCATTTCATTCCGTTTCATTCGATTTTCTGTAAGCTTTAACTTTAATTTCCGTTTGTTTTCTCGAATGTGGTACTTACACTCAGTAAACAAAGCTAGAACTTTATTAAAATTCATTGAATACGCTAAGGCTTTTAAAGCTGTGGGTAAAGTATTTGCCGACGTTTCGTGTTTTGTTAATTGATGACAACAAAAATTTTAAGCCATTCCTCCTATAAAACAAAGTTTTAAAATAAAACTTCTCGGCCTTTCTTTAAGACACTTACAGCTATATCTAGAACGTTGTAGCAAAACACTTCAAAGAAGGGTAACTTACCTGTGAATGCCAATATGACAAAAATCTTCAAAACAACCGAGCCGGGTTGTTCGAAACACCATTAACTTAACCCAGGGTTAGTGCAAACTTTTAATTTAGTTTAATGGCTTTGCAAAGGATTTTTCTTTTTCTTTTTTTTTCCTCTTAATTTCAAGTCATATTGAGAGAGAACCCAACAAAACCCGAGCTCACACGCTCATCTACACGAGAAATAAAAGCAAAGGTTAACTTTTAATCCTAGATTAACCTTAACCCCTTTTGAACAATCCGCCCCAGAGCGATTCCTGGAAGCATCATCCATTGGGATTGAAAAACTGGCAATTGGTTTGTTTATACCAAAATCTACCGCCACTGTCGACGAATGAGATTTTTAAATCCTGTAACGATGAGAGCAAACTCCGATAACGGGACTTCTCTGGATAAAATAAAACTGACTTCGCAAAAATGAGTTCCGTGGTATGGAGCCTCAGTATATAAGTTCAGCAGCTCACGGAACGAAGGCAGGTAAGTGTTTTGCTATCTTGGACTTCTTGAGGCACCTTTGCGTTGTTCAATTTGATTATATAGCACTTTGCCTTGCTGTAATTATCTTATCTTATGAGAAATATGTTGTCTTTGCTGCGTTAAATGTATCCACTCTCTATCACTAATATTCATCAAACATGCCGCGTGATAATTCAAGCATGTCGAGCTCTCTCTAATATACAATTCCAGTCTCTCTCAGTTTTGAAGCATTTCGACGGACAAAGCCAGAGTTATCGGTGCTGCAATAGCACGCATTTACACAGTTTATAATTATCACCCAGTCAGGGTTAATTTGCTTGGTTTTAAGGAAACACTTAAAACCTGATTCATCGTCTTAGGGGGGCAGAAGAACGTGGTTGTGTCGCTGTACCTTTGTATCGCAGCTCAATGGAAATCATTATTAGCCTGTAAAAAAATTCAACAATAGAGTTTACTGGGAGATTTTTTTCCAAGTATGGAAATCATAATTTAAGCAAAATCTTGGTGAAGCTAGTCAACACAAAGCCAAATTGGTGGATATTTCTCATGTATGAAACATAGTGTCACTCTACAGAACCGGAAGAAGTGCCTCCCTCTTTATCAATAATGGCTTTTAGTCTGCGCACCGCAAAACTTGGTAGATTTGAACTTTGTTTCGCCCTCTTTTCTTGGATTCTGAAATAAAAGTATACATTATAAGTTCCTGTGCGTTACGAATTGGTGTATTATCGGTAGAGAGCTAACTAAACTAATGGTACCTCCCATTAAAGAAGACTTTACGAATTGGTGTACTGTTGTAGAGAGCTATCTAAACAAGTAATACCTCCCATTAAAGAAGACTTTATGAATATTATCTAAACTAATGATACCTCTCATTGAGGAAGACTTTCTGAAAAGTTGACTAGGTTCAAGGAAGGCACTCTTTTGACTGGCTTTAGAGAGAACGTCGCAGACCGGGTATATTTGACGGGCCTCGAGTCTAACAGACTTTAAACAACTACACGATTTCGCCTTTTGAACTGAGTGTCTTTCCGAACTGAAAGCTCTAAATGAGATGAGAGTTGGCGATACGCAGATTACATGTGTGTTACAAAAAAGTTTTGAATAGGCGTTGCTGTATGATGCAGAAATAGCACAATGCGTGACGAGTTTATTTAAAGAAAAGTAAGGAAATAGAGGGATTTTTCTTTCAACAGGATCACAGTTTGGAGGCCTTAAAAGTACACTTTAACCCATAACCACTGCCAATTTTTTTCGCTTCTTCTCCAAGAAGGCCTCAAGTTACTTTCAGTTAGGCTACATTTGAACGCAAATAGCACTTTCTTGAAAACCCTGTTCTCTTGAGTTTTGTACTACTCATTCATACTTCAAGTTCATATTAAATCAAATACACTGTTGCTTCTTATTCTTTCAAAAATCTTACCAAAGATTTTCCTGGGGTGGACGACGTTTGGTTTCGTTGCTTCACTTTCATGTTATCCGCAATGCTCGGCCCAGGCACCGTGCCACTTGCTCCATTTAAGTCTACCTCATATACTGCACGACTGCTGCTTATCCTGACAAGATATGGTCAATTATTCATTGAAAGTAAGTAGAAAACTTACTGAATTCATTGCACGAAGATCATAGGACCCTCACTTTACTTAGCCTCAAAAAGAGGACTAAGGAAGTTTAAGCTGTTTCCAACCGATGAACAGTAAAATCAATGGCTTGCAAGTAATGCTTCTTTACATGTCGTGTCACATTTGACTTTGTTTGCTCTGGCTTAGGAATATATGTTTGATTGGGCATATTACGCAATAGAGAATTAATGAGTTGAACAAAAGGAATAAACTGCTACCTTGGATCTTATGGTCAAGAGTCGCCTGTTTTATTGTTTTGCCTGTTTTATTGTTTTAAGAACAATACTTAATATTTTTACTGTGACGGAGGAAAGAGACTAACTAAGAACATCAAATTCTTTCCTGGAGGCGTCATGATTTTTTTTCTCCGCAAAGAATCAACGACTCTCTCTCCCTTCGTAATTGTGTACAAACACCAGCCAACCCCTCAAAGAGCAAATTGATAGTGTCTTTTTTAATGAACCCTGCTATCATGCTAATTTTATCCTAAGTTTATTAAGCACTCTTCAACACGTTAAGTAATGATTTTCTCATATGCATATCTCGATTGCTCTATTTATTCGCCTATAATCAACAAACAGAGAAGCCCTGACCGTGCTTTGTTCTGCTGAAAGCACGCAGGAAGCGGCTAGAGCACGAAAGAAGTGTTGGGAGAAACACAAGACGTAGTTGAGTGTTTCTCCCCACTTCTTGAGTCCAACCATGTTCAACCCACGTTATCAAATCAGAGGTCAACGATAAACCCGAGCGAAAAAAAAATTATCGGACACTTATATTGAAATCATAGCTGGAGTTTAAACTCGAACCCCATTTCTGCCATTAAAAAGGACACATCGTTCCGTTAGATGTCGACGTTCAGTCATATACTTGTAATCATTTCGCACGCTTTGGGTAACCATCTCAGCAAGAATACCTATAGATTTTAAACTTTCACCTGAAGTATCGATCCAAAAGTCTGTCTATATGTCAACATTCACCGATAAACAACGAAGCTGACCGAGCTAAAATCCATTGAAATAATCAAGGGGGTAAGTTCCTAAACTGTGGAGCAGCTCGGTGGGAGAGTGTAACAAGGTAATTTAGTATTAACAATTGAGTTGATAAGGTTAACTGGCCACCGTAAAGAGTTTAAAAGCTGACGTTTCGAGCGTTAGCCCTTCGTCAGAGCGATTGGAGGAATTGTGGATTGTGTGTGTCTATATGCAGAAAATGGCGCTACGCTACTAATGGGAATATGGTGACTAGAAAACAAGATTGAAATAATATTTTGCTTGTTGAAAGCCAGACGAGAAAGAGAAATTAAGCCATGCGCTAGAAAAGTTTTGACTAAGTTCAATGACGTTTTAAAGAAAAAATGAATTTCGGAATGTGATTTCTGATTTCCCCAATTGCATGAAAAATGAAATAATCTCATCTTCATTCAGTCTCAGCTTCAGTTCTCAAGTTAGATCATGATTTCTTTTACATGATCGGCGTGTCTGAGTATTTCGCTGAATTCAGAAGCTTGTGTTTTCTGAGCTTCTTACTCACATATGCGAATTTCCTCTAGAATCTCAATAATTTTTACATCTCGAAACAGCTTTTCTATTCAAATACTGATTAATGATGGTTCAGCGTGTTTGAGACCATCTACATAAGAATGGAAAAAAAACCCAGCCACATTATGATTAGAAAATGGCTATTAAAACAATCTTTAGCAGTAGTGAAAAGAGGGCCTCTAAAATCTACTGGATTTGAACCCATGACCTCTCCGTTACTTGTGCAGTGCTCTACCAACTGAGCAAACAAGCCAACTGTAAGATAATTATCATGTTGGTTTGTAATAAACCCGTGAAATGATGAATATACGAATATGCGAATATATGAAAATCATGTATCTGTCATCTGCGGCTTAGGAAATATATATGAAAGCGATGTTCAAGGCAGTAGTAAAAATAAGGCTGGGTTTCAATTCCTTACAAGCCTGATTTTTTTGTTAGGCCTGATTTTCACTAATGTTCATTTCTTAAACCGCTGTTGTAGTATACGATTATGATATATTCACAATCATTGATTATGGTCAGGGAAGCCATGGACTAATAAGAGTATTATTTATAGCCAGAATGCTGAGTGAAGGAAATCTCACGCTTGACTGGAGAAGCTATTTTCCATCCAAAACTACACGTTTTGTTTTTGAGTTTCAACCGAAAAATGCTAAGTGGATATTGCCTAGAAACCCACAAAGTTTTCGATGTAGGGTGGCAGGAAATCTCGGCGTGTTTCACACACTTGATGAAAAGTGAGCAGTTTCAGTGCTCTTAAAATGTGCTGTATAACAAACAATTTAATTTTGTCAACTAAGTTGATAATGTAATAGGCCTTCATAAAGAGTTTCTACAGCTGATGTTTCGAGCGTCAGCTCTTCGTCAGAGAAAAAGACGAAGAGAAAACGCTCGCAACGCCAGCTGTAGAAACTCTTTACGGTGGCCAATTTACACTATTAACGTAAGTAATAAGATCAGAGTACCTTGTAATACCCCTGCCGATGCATCAACACAGTTTCATAGGAAATTTTTCCCCTTTACGCATTTGTGTAACAAACAGAACCTTCACTGAAGAGATTTGAACATTTTACTGTTCACTTTTTTCACTTTATCTATCCATTTTTTATTCTCACTATTTTGTTTTCTTTTGCTAAAGCTGCGGTTGAATGTAGTGTTAAACGACAAAAATGGGACTCTATTTAATCGAAAATATCGTAAAGGTTTCCTTATATTGGTGTCGGGGTAAGGAATGGAAATATTATATTACTTTAAACCATTCCTGTAGGGTATTATAAAAAAGGCAGGTTGATTACTTCTTATTCTTTTTGGAAGCCTTATCTTAAAGGTAGAGTTTAGTCACGTTTTCCTCGTTATGATTGTGAGGTTGACCTGGAAACAGTTGCTATGGTAATTAGAACTCGTGATAGTGTCTTGGGAAAGCTATGTTATTAATTAAGTTAATTTGTTAGTTCAGGAGGAGTGAATCTCTTTGGTAAAAGGTCACGTTCGACACCTCTCGTTCTTAAAGGTGTAAACGTGTGATACCTTCATGTTTTGCAATTACAAAGTTATTATGACTAGCACGTAGCAACTTGGGGGCGGTACTTGTGAACGCCCCTTCTTCTCCAACTTTTCAAATCATGATGATGTTATGAAACGGTCTTCTAAAGCAATTTTCTCTTAAGATACCCCTTTAGATGTGAATAATATTCTGTCAATAGGATAGTTATGATTTTTATATTACCAATCTCGTTTCTGTTCTGGCCGATCTCAACTGTAAGAATAAGAAATTTAAAGTAGAAAATGATTTTGTAACTGCGCAAATAACTCGAAGGCGCATACCTAGTAAGCTGAAACTGTCATACGTAATCTAACCTGATTCGCTAGCTGAGATGGAATGATGACGATACAAGAAGATTGACAGCTTAATAGTGTCAAAAGAATCAACCAAACCAACAACGAGTGTTAGAGAATTTACTTCTCACAGTAGTTGAACGAAAATGAATTTTATCTTTCTTTGGTACAGACGAAGACTTGCACTGGTAACATATTTTCTGTGCGGCATCAATAATGAGGATAAGCTATTTCTTAAATTAAGTTTTGCTTGAAAATGATAATTCCATTAAAAAATAGTCGACCTTTTTTACTATTTCATTGCCAAAGTTTTCTTTATTTTTTTTCTCTTTCCGCGAAGTGTGTATTTACATCCTCTCTTTATCTAACATCAGCAATGTTCTGCTTCTGAAGAGAAAGTCAGAAGGATTTTGGTGAAAAGTTTGTCACAAAACTAGCATCTAACTTTATTCACCACGCGCAATAACCACACAGTAGATGACATTGTTTTCTGGCTCGTTTCCCTGAATGTGAGTCGGTTTTTAATAATTAGGTCATCAGGTGATGAAAGGCAAGTGCTGTTAGCAATTAGCTGTTCATGTTTGTGAAGAACGTACGCCCTTGTTAAGTAGAATCTATGGTTCATGTTTTGACCGCTTTGTAGGTTGTGAACAACTCGGATGATTCAGAAAAAGAATTGTAGGAACCATACTCAGAAAAAATTCCAATTTTTCTGAGTTAATTCAGTAAGTCAACTCAACACAATTCATCCGGAAAAGCATGTTTCAAACGTCTTGCATTGCAGTTATCTCAATATTTAACACAAGCTTAAATGTCTGATCGTGCTCTTCACCGCTTGTTTTACCTCTCTTATCCTCCAGCAATAAAGAATCGGGTTTAGAGTTGAATTTAAGCACAGAATTGTTATCGTAGCTCCATGAAATAATGAACCCCAGCCGGTCAGAGGTATTATTCCGTTTGTTAGCAGCATGCCCACTAACATATATGGAAGATAGCAAAAACCTAGCGCTAGCTGCACGTATACTATACTAGAAACCGTCTTCTTGTATCGGGCTATGTTCAGTGAAATTGCTTCTCCATTTCGTGGTTGAGGCTGTGGTTGTGGCATGTGGATCTGTACCCGCTGTTGATGATGTCGGAGACGGCGATAGATCTTCGCGTAAGAGGCTAACGATACTAGTAAGGACAGTAACATCAAGGCAATAAGTATGGAGCGGGTTGTTGTAAAGAAACCTGCGCTGTATCTCAATCCAACAAGTACACTACTCAGCAACCAAAAACAAAATAGAACTAGTCGGACACGCCTGAATGTGACAATTTGAGGATATCGCAGCCCCAAAAGAAGAGCGAGAAGCCTGTCTACACATATTGCGGTCGTTGTTAGGACAGAAACTGTTTGCAAAACAAAACCCATCGATATAGAAGCATGATAGAGGTAGAGAATTGTGTTCCTTTCAAGTACCCCTGGTATGAAAGTTATTGCCAGAAGAGGCTGGGCAGCAAGTCCAACGGCAAGGTCAATGACTGCCAAACATTGAAACAACAGCTTTGTTTGAGGTCGAATAGAATTCACCTTACGAAGGGCAAAGAGGATCACGACATTGCCCAGGAATGTGGTGAGAGAAAGAGAGAAGTTTAGAGCGGCAAGAAATACTGAAAAACTTGATAAGACCATGATTGAGCGACGATATTCTTTTTGGCTTAGATGTTGCACATCAAGTAACTGACTCTGTCAATCTATGTCGCGAGTAAATGGAACTCCATTTATTGAAAAAAAAAAAAATCGAGACAAAGGAAAAAACCTAAGAGCTTCCGCCAAAAGCTTTTGCTTAACCTCTCAAGGCCATCTTTTGTTCAATATCCGTCGTAATAGAGAAAGGTTTTGTTCTTAGGCGCATTTAGTTTTGGTTTTTCTATGATTGATGAAATCATCTTCAAAGTACTCAGTATTTACGGTCTTCAGTCGTCATGGGAACACAATAGGCTATAGAACCATGTTTGAAGTATTTCATTTAAATTTTCTTTCATTGAGCTCGTCTGTTCTTCTTTTCGCGATGGCTTTTTACTAAGTTACTGCTCAAGTGGTCATCCAGCATTATTTTAGCCAGTCCTTTGACAAGAATTGTATAGCACTCTTAACCCGGAATAGGAAGGTGCCTAATGATTCTGATCAGAATGGTTATGAAGCACCTGGTTTAAAAAGTGAAAAGAATTGGAGTTTTTAATAAACTTTCTTCCTTTCCATTCAATCGCAAACAAATGACTTATTGATATGAAATAATCTCCCTTAGAGAAAGCAGACAGTTCTACTCTCTTCATTTTGGTCCTTCCTATTAATACGCAAATTATCTTCAATTTCCATTTTATTCGTTAGTTATTCTCTGTAAGCTTAGCTTTAACTTTAATTTCCGTTTGTTTTCTCGAATGTGGTACTTACACTCAGTAAACAAAGCTAGAACTTTATTAAAATTCATAGCATACCCAAAAACTTTTGAAGCTGTGGGTAAAATATTTGCCGATGTTTCGTGTTTTGTTAATTGATGACTACCAAAATTTTAAGCCATTCCTCCTATGAAACAAAGTTTTAAAATAAACCCTCTCGGCCTTTCTTTAAAACGCTCGCAGCTATATCTAGTACGTTGTAGCAAAACACTTCAAAGAGGGGTAACTTACCTATGAATGCCAATATGACAAAAATCTTCAAAACAACTGAGCCGGGTTGTTCGAAACACGATTAATGTTAGTGCAAACTTTTAATTCAGATTAATGGCTTTGCAAAGGAATTTTTCTTTTTCTCTTTTTAGGGAACAAATCCCTAGCTCACACGCTCATCTACACGAGAAATAAAAGCAAAGATTAACTTTTAATCGTAGATTAACGTTAAACCCCTTTCGAACAATTCGGCCCAGAGCGATTCCTGGAAGCATCATCCATTGGGATTGAAAAACTGGCAAATGGTTTGTTTATACCAAAATCTTCCACCACTGTCGACGAATGAGATTTATAAATCCTGTAATGATGAGAGCAAACTCGGATAGCGGGACTTCTCTGGATAAAATAAAACTGGCTTCGCAAAAATGAGTTCCGTGGTATGGAGTTTCAGCATATATGTTCAGCAGCTCACGGAACGAAGGCAGGTAAGTGTTTTGCTATCTTGGACTTCTTGAAGCACCTTTGCGTTGTTCAATTTGATTATATAGCACTTTGCCTTGTTGTAATTATCTTATCTTATGAGAAATATGTCTTTGCTGCGTTAAATGTATCCGCTCTCTGTCACTAATATTCATCAAACATACCGCGTGATAATTCAAGCATATCGAGCTATCTTTAATATACAGTTCCAGTCTCTATCAGTTTTGAAGCATTTCGACGGACAAAGCCAAAGTTGTTGGTCATGCAATAACACGCATTTACACAGTTTCTAATTATCACCCAGTCAGTGTTAATTTGCTTGGCTTAAGGGAAATTTAAAACTTTATTAATAGTCTTAGGGAGTCAGGGAAACGTGGTTGTGTCACATAAACAATTTACCAGACCCCCGAAAGGCTCTGTAGTATTCGCATGAGCCCCACCCCCTCAAAAGGCTCTCTAGTATTCTAACGATCCCCTTTCATTGACATTCAATTCCCTATATCCCCTCCCTCCCTTTGAACCCTTTTAGAGATGACGTATCCCTCCTCTGTCCCCCGTGGAAACCAAGGTATTCCCTCAACATCTTTCAACATCCCTCCCATAGGCGATACATGTACATAATGAATTGTCACTAAGATAACTTATAGTCATGTGTACACTAAAACAGCTGATTTTCCGAAAGAATTCCAGTCGAAGTAAAGTGGAGAACTTTTTAAGAGAGGGGTTGCTAGGGATAAAACGGTTGTACCCTTGTATCGCAGCTCAATGGAAATCATTATTAGTCTGTAATGTAAAAATTTTTAACAATAGCGTTTATTCGAAGATCTTTTTCCCAAAGCAGTAATCATAATTTAAGTAAAATCTTGACGAAACCAGTCAATTAAAAGCCAAATTGGTGGATATTTCTCATGTATGACATATAATGTCACTCTACAGAACTGGAAGAAGTGCCTCCGTCTTTATCAATGATGGCTTCTAGTTTGCGCACCAGAAACTTGGTAAACTTGAACTTCGTTTCGTCCTCTTTGCTCGGATTCTGAAATAAAGGTATACATTATAAGTTTCTGTGCGTTACGAATTGATGTACTATTGTAGAGAACTATCTAAACTAATGATACCTCCCATTAAGAAGACTTTATGAATCGGTGTATTATTGTAGAGAGCTATCTAAACTAATGATACCTCCCATTAAGAAGACTTTATGAATCGATGTAATATTGTAGAAAGTTATCTAAACTAATGATACCTGCCATTGAAAAAGACTCTCTGAATCGGTGTACTATTGTAGAGAGTTATCTAAACTGATGATACCTCCCATTGAAGAAGACTTTATGAATCGATGTACTGTTGTAGAGAGTTATCTAAACTAATGATACCTCCCTTTGAAGAAGATTTTCGGAATCGATGTACTATCTATCTAAGATAATAATATCTCCCATTTAAGAGGACTTTCTAAAAAGTTGACCAGGTTCAAATGAAACAGATTCAAGGAAGGCGCTCTTTTGACTGGCTTCAGGGAGAACGCCACTGACTGGGTATGATTGACGGGGCCTTAACTCTGACAGACTTTAAATAACTACTCGATTTCGCCTTTTGAACTGAGTGTCTTTCTGAACTAAAAGCCCTAAATGAGATGTGAGAATTGGCGATATGCAAATTACATGTGTGTTAGAAACAAGTTTTGAATAGACGTTGCCGAATGATGCAGAAGTAGCACAATACATGACGAGTTTATTTAAAGAAATTTGAGGAAATAGAGGGATTTTTCTTTCAATAGGATCACAGTCTGGAGGCCTTAAAACCGCTGCCTTTTTTCTGGCTTCTTCTTCAAGAAGGTCTCAAGTTGCTTTCAGTTAGGCTACATTTGAACGAAAATGGCACTTTCTTGAGAACCCTGTTCTATTTCTACTTCAAGTTCATATTAAATCAAATACACTTTTGCCTCTTATTCTTTCAAGCATCTTACCAAAGATTTTCCTGGAGTGGGCGCCGTTTGTTCTCGTAGCCTCACTCTCCTGTTATCCGCGTAACTCGGCCCAGGCTCTGTGTCATTAGCTCCATGTAAGTTAACCTCATATACTGCACGACTGCTGCTTATCCTGACAAGATACGGTCAATTATTTATTAAAAGTAAGTAGAAAACTCACTGAATTCATTGCACGAGGATCATAGGATGCTCACTTTATTTGCTGTATAGTAAGGAATAGTTTGCGGGTGGCGTAGCCAATCAGATTGCCGCATTTGTGTAGAACACAAGTAAATTTGTATCAGTAGTGATTACTCCTAAAAGGGCTACGATGTATCATATCAATGATAAATAAATTCGATTTTCTGTAAT